>NC_092461.1:62063510-62366540 GCF_047495875.1 Pithys albifrons albifrons | reverse complement strand
ACAGTCAAAATCATTACATTATACACAGAGAAGGACAAATGAAGGCCTGTACTGCACCACTGCCAGAGAACTTTATATTTTCTTCCTGCCTCTGCCTTGAAAAACAAGATTGCAACTATCTAATCATTTTACTTCTGTACAATGAAAGCATCCATAATCTGCATATTCAACCTGAATTTCTCAGTGTATGGAGTTCTTCACACTTTTCTATAAAGAAAGGAAGTTCTAAATTTTAAATACCCATATACATCTCAGAAGATTACATTAATATTGTAGATGTATTTTTCAATAGGTTTTGAAGCATGTAAGACAGTGTCTTAATAAAGCTTATCTTCTGATTTTCAATATAAAAAGTCTTAAGCTTCATATCCCCAGCTGACAAGCAGAGAGTAGGGCACATGGAAATTTAGCTTGACAAACGTGCACTTGACTGACTTTGTGTCCTCAGCCATCCAGAATTTTGCTCTCCCATAATGATTTTCTGACACCACATCAGGGCTGTCAACAGGTAAGGTCCTTCTTTCACTAACAGGATGGCAGTCATCTACCTGATGATGTAATTTCTTGCAACCTGTACAAGCACAGTTTCTTTGGGGCAGCAGAAGGAAAGGGCAAACACACACTATCCCACAAACACACATAAACCTGTTTTATCTCATTCACGATCACATGAGTTTCATTTCACTCAGAAACCAGACTAAAAATGACAAGAGTAGGGAAGATGCATAAATACACAGCTATCAGATTCACTTATTCTCACACCTTTTTATTTCTCTTCTACTCACTTCCTCAGTAATTTTTGGTCAGTCTTCTCTTACATTGTACTGATCATCAAAGAGAAGCTTGGGAAACATTCTGGCATCCACGTAATTCTTATAAAAACATCAGGAAGTATAATCCTCTCAAAACAAGGATCCTAGGGAACTAGGGAAGCAGTATTTTGGCTTTTTACCAACCATTTCACAGCAAAGGTAATTAGTAAGTTACATACCATTGTAAGCAACACCAGCACAAATCCAGCTTCTCTCACTGCTTGCTCTTTCTTCTAATGATGCCAAGATCATGACAGGCTTACTTTACATGGTTATTGTTTCCAATTTCAAACACTTATATTTAATTAAGTTTCAGCTCTAGATGATCTATCTTAAACAGCCAAACAAACCAAAAATACTCCAGCTCCATTATCTCACTTTTTTTCTCCCCCTCACTATAGCAACAATGCATCAGAAACACTTCAGAAGGATTTTGTTTGTGTAGAATGGCTAGGATTTGGTAAGTGCATGTGATAAACTACTTTTGAAATAAATTACATAGCACAACATATGTTTGAGTAACAGACTCTGGTCAGTCTTTTCATATAAAGAAAGAATTCTATGTATCAGGAGCAAAAGTCTGTGACAGAAGTCAGATGAAAAAACAACAAGATGAGTAATATGCTCAGTTTTGTGCATATTAGGTACAGTCTTTCATCACTTGACAAACTGGAAGAACTGCCCCTCTGTCTTTTAAGAAAAGTTACTGCCTTTTGGGATCAAAAAATTATCAGACATTTGCAAATACATCAGAAGTTTTATGTAATACATAATTACACATGCCTAAGCATACATAGATCCACACTCCAAAGAAATTCCAAGATTTCAATTCAAATGCAGAAAGAAGAGCTGAAAAGATTGGGATAGTGATCAGCATCTCAATATTCCTTTCAAGAACCAACAGGAAATGATAACTAATGAAAAATTCCAAATATTATTAATACAGGAAAATATGTCCAGCTTTGACAACCAACCCAGTCATGGAATAAACACTTCCATCTTCAGTAGCTGCTAAAACAAACACTCTTTTACAGGGTTTGACAGAGAACAGAATTCATTTCCCCTTTACAGCTGCAGTGCTTCAAAGTCAGTTAAATATCAATGTGACAGCCTTACTTGCGAGAGCTCAGACATTTACTATATTATCTTAGCTGGACATGAGCAGAAAGCAGAGACTGAGAAGGCAGAGAAGCCATGGGGGAGAGAGGGTGAACAAGACTGTTTTTCTTGAACACCTTATTAAGTGTTCATCTTTGTTTTTGCCAGAGTGCTATTTTTATTTGTTCATTTATTGTGTATTTAAAGATCCAGCTAATACAAACATAGCACAGGTCTGAAAGCAAAAAGTTCACTGGGATATGGATACTACTCAGTTACCAACTTCCTGCTCTGTGACACAGCGTGCTTCTACAAATGAAACCCAGTTGACTGAGCTATTATCAATCCTTACAAATTGAACTATTTTATTTGCAGCTATCACCCTACTGATTTTCTCATTAATATCTAGAAGACACACAGCTTAGATTCTTACCCTAATTTCTGCCACCAACTTTCCTTTATAACCCCTACTTCACAAGACCATCATGAAGCTTAATATATATTAATTTCACATACAGCAACAAGCATGGTAAGTACTTATTAGGAACAGTCAGGAATATTGGCCTTATGTCAAATCAACCCTAACAATGTGTGCAGGCCACAACATTAAGCATCATGGACAAAGAACAGACACCAAGTAACTGCAATAGCCATTTTCAAAAAGCAGTCAAGAATACTTTATGAGATTCTGTGGAAACCTGGCTTCTCACACGATTACGGATTACTTCCCATTAAAGAAGTTATTGTTACTGTTGGGGCAAACGATAAGATCACAAAGGGATGTCTTATGAATTATCTACCAAAATACAACCCAAACTACTAGCAGAAGATTTGCTGAGTGACTAGCTCTTTCATGACAAGTGATGCCTCAAAACTGTGACTCAGAAGAAAATCCCTGCAATACTGAAAAAGTTTTCCATTAGGTTTTGAACACTTCTATAATTTCTCAGTGCATGCAATAAGCAAGCTTGGAAGGAAAAAAAAAAACAAACCACAATAAAAAATCTGTATTTTTTTCTTTACTCTTAGTGATGGTATTTTGTACATACTTAAAGAGATACTTAAGAGAAGGCATGTCTGAAATACAGCCTGAACTACAGATCTACTATTAAAAATAGAGAAAGAACAATAAGCTAGTAAAAACAAAATGCTGTCACATGAAACAGTCTGTGTAAATTATATTACTAAATGGTATTCTTTTTTAATTATTTGGGCTAAGTGGAAAGTCTAGAGAAAGTCTGATTATTTGGGGCCATATCATATAAGTTTATACTGAGGAGCTCTCCAAATCTCAGCTAATAAGAGTTTGAGCCACCTTTTACCTTCTGAAGGGTTACTTCAGCATTAAGGGAAAGACAAACCAAGATGCGCTTCATCTGTCAATAATAAAATCACTCTTCTTCACCCTTCACAGCAGCCCCAATCTGAAGATTTCTATTTCACAATAATACTTCGTATTTGATGTTTCTGTCTGGAAGTTGACTGACTCTTGTATTCACTCCCCTAAGACACTTCAGCTAGTATTTTCCCCCTTGGAAAAAAGAAGAGAAGCAAAACAAGCATTCCCTAACAAAAGCGGGTTTTTGCCTCTGCATCTTGAGGCCGCCCCCTTGAAGAATGGGGGTTGAATGAATGACCTTCAGGGAATGTTGCCCAAGCCAGCCAGTCGGCCAGACTCAAGGGATGAGCTGGCCTGGAACTCTGTCTACCACAGGGAGAAGGTGTGTTTTGTTCAACCATTTATTTCCTTAAAATCTTGGTATCTGGAGGGTTGGAGAGGTTTTTTGGTGCTGTGCTGCTGTACTCACCTTATTCCAGCATGACTATTTTTAGTAACCAGCAAACGGGTGGCTGTGGGACCTCTCATATCACCAGAAAGCTATCCAGCTTGAAGTGGAAAAGCTGCCCAGCTCATGCATGCTAGCAATTCTTCAGATAGAGGCTTGCAAACCCAGCCCTGCTTGCTTCTGCTGCAACTAGCACTTGATTACATGCACTTTTAATGCAGTACACAGGTCATCTTTGCTTTTGTAAACAAACCTTTGATGGAAATACCCTAAAATAAATACGCACCTTTTCTATCTTTATAATCCTTATTGCACAATGTCACTTATGTATTTCTGTCAGCTTCCAGAAAGCACAGAAAACCTTTTGTATCCCAAGAAATTCCCTTCCCTACATGTGTACAAAACCAATGACTACATTGTTTTACCCAGTATTTCCTCTCAAAATTGCAAATCCTCAGACCTGGTCAAGACTTACATTTCCATATCTATTACCAACTCGAGAAACATGAGACAAGATGTTGAAATACACTTTACAGTTCATTTCAAATTGATATATATAAAACTGTACAATAATAAATATAGCTGCACTGGTTAAAAAAAAAAAAGGAACCAAAAATTCTCAGAAGCAAGATTAAGTAAATTCTGTTACATACGCAATTCAAATAGACCCAGTTATTCAAATCAGAAATCTTAAGTGAAATACAGGCACGTGGTGTACGACAGACTGGCAATGGAAAGTTTTGTAGGACAGGCTACACTCAGAACAGTGCTGGAACTGAGCCCACAGCTCATTTCAAAACTGATGTCAAAAAGTCTTGTGAAACTTCTCAGTATATGCAAAGCACACTGCACAGCGTGTCTCCACTCAGTACTCCTCATCATTGAAATTGTATACTATGTTCCAAAATTCAATTTAACTTTTAAGACAGAGAAATACGCAATCTGAAAAACATTACTTTTGAAGGTGAAGTGCAGCTGAAAAAACTGTAGCAGCAACATGCACAGTTTCCAAAATAAAATAGTGAAAAGTAAAATGTTAGAGAAAATTAATTTTTAATTAAAATCTCCCTGCTTTTATCTCCCCCAAGTTCAAGTTACTAAATAAAGGTCAAATGCTCCCTTCATGTATGACACAGCATAAAACACTTGAGTACTTGTATTTCAGTAATTCGCAAATGAATTTTAAATGTTTTGGCAGGATAAACATTACGTGCATAAACTTGAAAAATATGCAAGCTGCTTCTTTATCTCCTTACAATATGCAGAACTCCTTTCGGTTCCAGTGACATAAATTTAATAATCAATTTTTTAATGAAAAAATACATTTACACAAATAGAAGAAGACACAAAAGAAAAACTTCTCCATGTGTAACTAACACTGAAGACAAAACACATACTAAAAGTCTAACCTCATCTCCCCCCAGGTAAGGACGACACTTGCCCTTATCCCTCAACCATATCAATCTCCAATTATACAGCTGATGTTAAAACAGGGCACAGGGGGAACATAAAAAACAAAACAAAACAAAAAAAAATCCCCCTCACCCTGCAACTTTCAACCTTAAGTCTTAAAAGTAAGCCCCATTCGTACAATCCCATGGTCAGCAGGTCACAATCCTAATTTAAAACAACAAATTCTACCACTTGGTTCCATTATAAGGTGATAGTTAGCACTTCTAGTAATTTATAGACATCCCATTTTCCTTGAGTTTAACCAGACAGCAAATCAAATAATCCCACAGAGGATTCAGAGCAGGCTTGACCCATTACTGAAGTGTTAAATTAGAATTTCAAAGAGTAACTCCATAGCCACCCTTCACAGGGATAATTTTTAATTCTTCTCCTGTGAAATGTGAAGTTAAGTCAATACTTGATGTTTTATCTCATAACAAAAGCAGACAAAAATACTGCTAACTCAAAACAATCTAGGTTGATTCTTGTTTAATAAAATAGCAAAAGGCCATGGCTTCAATGTTTTAATAGGCAAGTTCTTTAGCATTTTTTACTATTTCAGTACTAATTCACATCAATAAGGAGAAATGGGCATTTTATTTACATTTGATGAAATTAAATACATAAATATTTTATTATTTATTTTCTCAACACAATCCACAAACACCAGTAAATGTGAACTTTGCAGATGAAGAAAATAGTGAGGGTTGGCCCCACTTTACAGCTAAGAAAGTGAGGGACTTGCAGCTCAAGTGACTTGTTTAGTACACCTCTGGCAAATCTGGCACTGAAGAACAAGCTTCTGGCTCTTGAGCACAAAGTCTAGCTCCATTCCTGTGGTCACCCATGTAAGCTCATTCCCCATTAACATATTTATAGGGAAATTTCCATCACATGCAGGGGCAAACATCACAAGTCCCCAAATTCTACAAGTGGTTCCTGGCACCTTATGCAAATTATTTGCTGATTAAAAAACAAAACAAAAAAAGTTGCCCAAGATAACAATATATTCAATTTTTGAAGTGAACCGTCAGCCAGCCTACATAAATCATTTTAACTATCTGTTCAACACAGGAACAGCAGAAACTTGGCACAGTTTAGAGTCACAGAGCCCATCACTCGCATGGCATAAGAGCAGATACTACCAGGAATCCTGAATAAAGCAACAGGACAGAACTAAAAACTGGCCATACAATCAGTACAAATTGTAACACAGAAAACATACACACAGAAAAGAACATATATTTTCAATTATTAAATAAAATCTCCTGTTGTTGCAAATATGCACCCTCACAGAAAATCATGTTGTATTAATTTATTCTGCTCCGCAAGACATTGTCTGTGTAAGAAAATACCAGTTCCCTTTTACTGACTTCCTTTCCTGCCAGTGGTAAGCAAAATCAGTTAAAAAACAATAAAACACAAAATTGTCTTTACTTCAGCTAATGCAAGTGAAATAATAGCAGAAGTAAGTTTGACCCAATATTGGACTTACATTTTCATCTTTCCTGTATTGCCAGTTAGCTCAAACTTTCTGCAAGAAACCATCTTATTTCCCTTCTCAGAATCTTGTCTCTAAAAAAGTCCCACCTCCCCCAAGGAAATTCTAAGGGCAGGCTCACTCTCTTCCTTTCTGAGCTTCTGCAATACTACTTGAGTATAAATCATTTACAGAAGTGTAACGGAAAAGAATATAACCTGTTCATGAAAAAGTTACCACTATACTTACACAACAATATTTCCACAAAATTAGAACATTAAGAACAGTCCCCAAATCACGTCAACAGCAAAATAGTTACAGCTTATGGCCCTTCCCACCATAACACAAAATACTCTCTAGTTGGTTTAAATTTTTAAGAGTTTAATTCTACCATTGCCAGCCACATTATGTATAGATCACTTTCTTACTTCCCAATTGCTCTAAGAGATCTAAATATGTCTCAATTTGATCATTTTGGATTTTCAAAAATTCATCAGTTTTACATGACAAAGTATTTCACACTGACCTTATCAATAGATTTGGAAAAAAAGATGGCATACACAGCAGCAATCATGTGAAACTTTAATTTGTATTGCATTTTTGAAGTCAAATGCATCCGTTTCATTATGGACAATGACATATCTGATACAAGGAGCAGAGCTGTGCCTATAATGAATTTTTAATTTCAGCCACTGAACGGGAAAAACACGAATTTTAAAACTGTTTCAAGTTGTGCAAATAGTCAGTTCTCCAGGAAAAAAATGTCCTTGTTTCAGATAGCTTACTTCATGTCAAAGTAGGGTAAGCTATTCAAAGCATTAAGAACATCCACAAGGGGATTTAATTGCTAAATATATCTGTGAATGTATACCTTCACTTCCTTTGCAGTACCTTGTCTGAGAAGACAACCTTATGGGTAGCAGATAAATAAATTAGATCTATAGAAGTAGGCAAGTAAAGAAACTACTGTCCTTTACTGTAGAGGACGCATAAATCAGATAGGATGCTCACCTCACATGTAGGAAATCTATTCTCCAACAAAGTATTTACATGCCAATAATAAAGTAGAGCTATTTCAGAGGCAGTAAAGCTCTGTTCAGAAACACTGAGCAGCCCAGAGAGGGCAGCAATCTCCTAAGAGGCAGAAGACCCAAATGCAAAGCCTCTGCTCTGAATCAGAAGCACCGTGATACCCTCCTCCACCTTGTTACACACTTAGATCCCAGTGTTCGTGAGGAGGCGTACTGCAATCTGCCCTCCCGCCTCTCCCTGCTTTGTCAAAGATGGGTGTACCCCCAATTTCCATGCATGCTGGTGCATTTGCTGGTACACCAAAGGGCTCCCTGGCTCCTGTACTCATCCCAGGTGAAGTGAGTGACATCCTCTCCTCCAGCTGTAAAAACCTGTCAATCTGCCCATCCCCAGCTTGGCTCAATGGGGAGAGTCTGGGCTACTCTGGATGTGGGAACAGCAGAGTGAACTCAGTTCCTGGAGGGCAGGCCCAGAAGGCAGGAGGGAGAGGTGTTGTCTGACCTGTCCCAAGTTGTCCCTCTACCCAGGGCACAGGGTGTGCCACTGAAACGGTATGCCTGTGAGAACCCTCACCTTGCACACCCACAGTAGCTCCCCACTCACAGCTGTACTCACAGCCAGCAGGATTACTTCCCCGAGGCTTACTGACTGTTAAGTCTTGCTGTGACTCTATCCTGGAAATGTAAAACATTTAATTTCAGAATTTCCTAAGTGAGCCATTACAGCACTTCTGATTAGTAGGGAATTTTCCCCCTTCCTCAACGAAGCTACTTATGAAATTCATGCCAACTCACTAGCAGCTTTAAGCTAGCCAAAAACACATTTTCAGTAAGCAATTCCCCCCCAGAATACACACACATACAAAAGAGTCTAACACTTACTAGAGAGTCTCAACCATGGATCAAGCTAACACAAAACACGGGACTATCCCAAATCTGTCTGAGATTGTATCAGAAGACCACAAAATACTTCTCCTGGAAGCTGGGGGCGGAAGGAAATAGCTCAGAAACCCAGTGATGAAGCAAATAAGAGGAAGAGTAAGTAGGAGGCAACTTTAATCACTACTATTACTGGAATCAAGTTCAGCAGCAGCAGGTTGTTAGGGTTTTTTCCCCTCTTTAAGTTCCCACAGTACCTAAAACAAGACGATATGCATTCAAAATTAAATAAATATAATTGTGAAGGATATATGGTATCTACGCAGCATATTAGACACTAAGCAGCTAAAGAAGAAAATTCATAGAACAAATCTATGTACTGCTGCAGGTTGTGGCAGACAACCTGTGGCGTACAATAATGGGGTAGTCTGTTTGGGGTATGACAACGGTAGAATAGCAACTGATCTCATAAAAAAACAGCCTAATTTGAGGTGGTTTGGGGTTTTATTTTTTGCTTCTGTAGGTTTGTATTGAGTATGTTTTAAGTGTGGCAACCACAGTGCTATATAATTTGACTCACGTGTCAATATTCCTCAACATATTTCGATGTTGATCAAGAACCTAGAACTTGGATATTGACAAGAGTGAGGTCATGAGGAAGGAAAGACTAAAATCACAATCAGGAGCAAGGAGTATTTTAAACATTAGTAGTCATGCACCAAGCTTCACATACCATCAGCTGCACATAAACCCTACTGCACCACAGGATACATTCTGGAAGTTGCATACTGTAACTCCAGACAGAAAAAGTTTTACATGAGTCAGTTCAGCAGGACTAAGTAATAAAAGCACAGTTAACCAGGATCTGTGAAGAGAAGCCAAGCAAAAAACCACAACTGAAATCTGAAAGGCCATAAAAATTAACCCAAGTGAAATTTCCTATGTGTTGGCCACCTACTTTTAGAGAAAAGTAGATAATCTTATCCGATTTTAAAATACTGTTAAACTGTGGCACCACACAGTAGTTTCAAGCTCACAACTTGAACAAAGAAACATAGAGGACATCTCACTCTCTTAAAGCAGTAAAACAGGTACCTAGAGATTGAAGGACTAAGGAATCCAAGGCAAAAAGGGATCTTCAATTCCATGTGTTACTTGTAAAGATAATGTTTCAAAGTTTAAGTGAGAATATCCAAATACAAGCAAAAGAAAAACATGCTGAAAAAAAGGTGAATGGAAACATTTTAACTTCTTCTGGCACTATTACAGCTTACCTCAAGTTAAAACCAAATTACAATACCTACTATAAAACTGATTTTTTTGTCGTTTCTGATTTTAAATATTCCTAGTTTGCCTACTGCTGTCATTTTGAAATATACAGAGTTTGGTGTACACAGAATGCTGTAGTTTATTGACTGGAGATTACTAAAGAAACAAAAGTAGCGATAGTGAAAAAAAGGGGAGAATCAGGAGCATATTCTTCATTTATCATGGCCACAGTTACAAGTGGAGTTTTAGCAATGCATTTACACACTGGCAAATACATAATATATACATATATATACACACACACACTACATATACACACACACATATATATACACACACACATAATAAATACATAAGGATGTCAGTACCTCTTTTTGCTTGTGGTGAGATGACTAGAGGAAGATTCTGTAGCACATCTGGAATAGTTTAAGCCCTGCACAATGATACTGTAAAACTCACCAATACTTTTAAATCATTTTAATAATACTGAACGTCTGTGACTTATCTGAACTTTCAACATCCAAAGTTTGTTTTAAAAAGAAAACCTGTAATTTCCTTCCAGTCCAGTTAATACAAAAGTAAACTAATCAGACAGAAACATATTGTGGCACTCTTTGTAATCACATACAGATTTACTTACCATTATAATCACATAAATCTTCTGAGCCTAACATCCTAGCATTGTGATATTATAAAAATTCACCCACTTTTATGTACAGAAATATTCATGAACCTCAAAATATTGTACTATAATGCTGTCAAATAAACAGACTACTGGAATTCAATTTCCAGAAAGCCAGAACAAAATCTACTGGCTTCATCTGAAATACCAGTGTCATTTTCAAACCCTGTATTTAATTAATACTATTTACTGTCAAGAGTCAAGCCATGTAAATATTTCACTCTTCCCAATTCAGGGACTAAAGGCAGGCCCAGAGGAAAATTTGCCCAAGTAAATGCATCTCATCTTCTTTGATGATCCAAGTGCTCAGTTGTCCTGTTCTTGACCCCTCTAGAATTCCCAGGCTCCAATACTGGTGGTACAATGTCATTAATCTATATATAAAATATACATTGATTTTCCACAGATGATGATGACAGCTATTTCTTCTGCTAATGTGTATATAGTATACCTTTGCCCATATAAAAAGGTTCCTATCAAGGTAAGAAATGAAAAAATCTTAGCAAGTCCATTACAAAGTCAAACCCAATATTTAAGAAGTGAATAAAATCAAGTTAGCAATGACATTTCCTAAATATTTTTTATTTATCTCACTCAAACGTAAATGTTATAAATAATCTTCCAGGACATAACTACATACAAAAGGCAAGCTTCAATCAATTGAATGAGCGTTTTCAACAGTCCTGGGTGTATATGAAGTTTGTTCCATCAATTCATTAAAAAGTTCACTGACTGAGCACTCCATTTAAATCCATTTACAGTAATTAATGAGTTTTACATACGTAAGAATAGCTTAATCCAGCTTTACAATGAATTTGAACATTGTGACCTCAAAACTATAAAAGTACCTTAAAAGTGCTTTTATTACTAACAAATCTAGTTCTGCCAGTTGCAAGCATGATGAGATTTCTCTCTACAGTACTCTAAATTTTCATAAATCTTAAAGGAAAGAAATGCAGTATATTACATTTTTATATATTTCAGCTTTTCCAAGTAATGTTTTTCGTAAGATCCCAGTTCCAATTTTAGGAGGAAAAAATCTTTAGGGGGCAATTGTATAAATCTCAATATATGCTCATTTCTTAATACTACAGTTCTCATTGTACCACCCACACAGAACTTCACTCTCAAATTAGGAGTATCATTCTAACACCGATTACAATAAATTCACTATAATCGAGCATCCACTTTTAACAGCATCTTTACAGGAAAATGCATGTTAACTAACATTACTAGTGAGAGGCACTGACTGAACACCAGAATAATCTGATCACATTTCATGCAAAACACAACTCCCCAGTTTTGAGGTCTAGGAATGGAAATGCTTTCCCTTTATTTATCACGAACCCATTCAACATAGATTAAATATCCCTCACAGAGAAGATCTGATTCAGTAAAGATTAGACATACCTGTATTTATTTTAGAAACACAGACCCTTTGGGAATTAGGGTGCTCTGAACTGACTCCAGAGCTCTAGGTAAGCACCATCCCAGCCTGTATGCTGATAGAAGTGAGCTCAGCTTCATTCAGGTTTGATATTTGGAATCTACTTGAAGTTCTTCACTTTCATCCTTAAACTAGTACCAAAGGCTCTTAAAACTTGTTTCGATATAAGGTACTTTTATTGCCAGTACTGCACTTCATTTTCTGACAGCACTCCCTTTGCACTCACGTGTATTAGGAGAACACGGTCAAAAATGAGACATGTCAGAATTTTCTTTATCTACTATAGCTGTAAACAACAGGCACTATAACTCAGAATGAGCAGACACACAAATATTTTGTATCACACTTGACACTAACTACAACAGAAATGCCAATGAAATCACTACAAAGTTAGATTGAAACAGACTCTCCACATCGAGAGTGACAGAAAACTGAGATTTCTCTAATCTGTGCTCTTTTTGCTGAGAAATATTCCTTACAAAGCAAACCACTTCATGTAAAAATAAAGGACAGAGATTAAAAAATGTTTTCTGACTGATAACTTTTATACTAGGAAATAAAGTAGGGTTTTTACTTGTATGGGGATTTTAAGTCTAAACTTCTCCCCATTCTAACTGCATCACATTTTTGTTAGTAGCTACTTCCCACCACCTGAACTAACACATAAGAAATAGATCCAGTAAGTTATAAGTAGTAGTTTCACTTTTCTAAAAAAAACCCTTAATACAGTGGTACACAGGCTGAATGTCCACAATTTCAGTCACAGTGGTGGTACAGTCTCACAACATACATCAAACCCAATATGTATTATTCCACAAGCAACACTAGTCAAAAGCCAAGGCCAGGACGACTTAAGTGAAACTCCAACTGATACGTCATTCCTACAGTAGTAAAATTTCATATGGGTATACTGGTTAAAATAAACAGCTACAGCTCTTTGATCTTGCAATGGAGAAGGACACCCAAGTATGTCAAACAATAGGATGAAACCTTGGACATTCAAAAAAAAAAAATCAATGAAAGAATTTCCAAAGATTCAATGGAACCAAAATTTTACACTGCTCCTTATCCTTTATTCCTATGCAACCTACTTTTGCTGAACTGTCTTATCACAGAAACATGTGGATAACCACACACTTAGGAGCAAAAGGATATTTTGAGTGGAAGACTACATGTCTACTTCATCCTTGCCCTCTAAATCCTTTCATGACACCCATTTTTACAGTGGTTTATTCCTCACTGTCATCACCATAGACTTCATATGCAAACATTCATGTCCCATTTGCGCTTATTTTAAAGGTTTTGAACTTCCCAAACACAGCAACTGTGTTTCAGTCTGCATCTGTAAAGTTACCTTCCAGCACTGGAACAATCAAAGCTATGGATTTGGTGCAGAATGTTGCAACACTACTCAAGTGACGAGTTGGGTTTTTTTCTCCACATATATTAATTAGGGGGAAAAAATCCCCATAATTATATGGAAATTGCTTTTTATTTTCGTATTTACCTTTTTCAGCCTTTCCATAATACATTTGTTTTTAATGCAAAATTACAACTGAGACAACTGGAAACAAACATACTATCAACCTGACAGCAGAATTTCATGTTCGCTATGGAGAATTTTGGCAGTGACATTTTTCACCTTATTACACACACTTAACTCATTCTGAGTCCTATTCACTAGAAAAAAAATATTTTAGAATCCTTGTATTTCTTAAAACAATTTCCTTAAATGATTGCCAAAGCAGATTATTACTGAGAAGACCTGCACATACACATTACGATCATTATGCAGTCCAGATAAGTAGTGAAAATAAATAATAAGTGATACAGTGTAAGTAATAAGTGTAAATGAGTAATAACATCTCTGTGACTAAGCATTTACAAATTAATATAATACATAAACAAACCATTAACCAGTATTATAAACTTCATTGAACACAATGCACTGAAGTGTTTTATCAGAACAAGAGAAAAGGCAGAAAAAAGCATTGGAAAGCTGCCAAACCTATGTTCATTCACTGATGCTAGAAAATTCAGCAAATTTAAAGAAAAGTTTTGTTAGTTTGCAAAAATTGCCCAACATAATTAACAAAAGAGGAAATGATACTTGATGTGGGCATACATAATTTTACCCCTATTTGGTTAGCATTTTATAAACAGTTATCCCCCAAACAACTGAAAACCTTTTCAGCAGGCTTATTTCCCACCTCTATATTTAGCGTACAAGCTTCAAAAATACATATTTCTGACCTTAATAAGTCACTCTGTGTGTTAAATGACAACATTTATTCATGAGTACACTGAAAAGGTTCTCACATAAAATCTCAAATGCGTATTTGTTGTAAAAGATTTTTACCAAGTAAGTATATTGATATATCAAACACATCTAAAATAAAACCACAGCATTGATATTCTACTTTCTTTCACTGCACTACCAAACTATTATTAGTCTGCATTTAAACAATCCGCAGGGGTCTCTTTTTCTAATTCTCAGTGGTATTATCCCTTCTTGAGAGCAGAGTTAAACAGGCACAGCATTGCCTGATGGAGTCATCAGACAGTAATTCTTGAGCAACAAGCAGTTTAAGTCATCAGTGTCATTATACCAATTTCAACCCTCAATTTAAGTAATTTATTAGTGCACAGAGTTGGATGGTAAAGCTTGTATTATTTCATATTCAACCTTTGCCATAAGACAGACCATAATCAGCACATTTGAAAAATGTCAATTCCTTAGTTACAGCATCAAATATCAAACAAACCTCATGAGAAGGAATATCACATGTTGATCCCTTCGGCCTTTCTATGCAGAAAGTCCCATTCCTAGTCCTGGCACTAAAGCAAGGACCTGCCATCCATAATCAGTCTGACCATTATTTTTTGAAGTCTAAAATGTTAGTATTTCAACTCAGTATATAGTATCATACGTTACTTAAAACCAAGGCTTGTTCTGCTGTATCTACACAATCAATTTAAGACATCTCACATCAAACTCAGCAGTGAAAAAGATAGAACTGCAACACAATCCAATTAAATGCAATAGGATATAGACAACTCACCAAGACTCATCGATGCAGACAACGATTTCTAGGGGCTGTGTGTGCAGTGGGCCTCACTACTCAGATATATTTCAAGCATGCTAGGAATAAATTTGAGAGTAAATTATTAGAATTTTTTTTTTGAGACAGACATAGGAAAAAAAATATGTTTAGCACATTGCAGTTTTAAGCATAACACAGAGAGGGAAACGCAAACTTTGCAGGGCATTATCTACTTTTCCAGACATAACTACAACCCCCTTCCAGTTGCACAATCACTCCAGGCACACAACTTCCTCTCTACCTGCTGCCTACTGCAAATTCACAGTGATAGCAACTAAAGTGTTTACATTAACTTACAGAGCACACAGTCTCTATTTTCACAAAAGAATCTGTGAGAACTCTCTGTGAAAGTGGTTAGTTCCTTTTTTGGTTGACTGCTTGGCTGGTTGACTTTACAGCACATTAGTTTCAAATCTCTAAAAAGGAGAAACTGGTGTTCTTATAAAGTGTCTTTCAACCATTATTATGAGCTGTATGTACAAGAGCATGTTTCTTCTCTCAGTCCCCCCTTACAATACTCCTGACCCAAGTTACAAGTATCAGTGAACAGAAAGCTTTTCATTAGTGTGGAGTCCCATAAATCAGTAAAGAGTCCCATGGAGCAGAGGACATACATTGCACAGCAAAACACACTTCTTCAGGGAGGAGGAGCATGTCACTGCCCACATGAATATTATACGTGCATTTCTGTTTGTAGGTCAAACAGTACTTTGTGTCAAATGTATCCAAGCAAACTACCAAGGAAGAGTTTTCTACTTTCTTATTGACAAGCAAATAAGAAAACATAAAGCAAATGAGAACTCAAGGAAAATGAAAGATACACCACAAGAATTATCAACAGAAAAAAAAAAGCACACACTAATTATGCTTCAAGAGAAATGGAATTTAGAGTCAACTTAACTCCTTCTGTCATTTCTGCCACCTTCTTCAAACAAACTCTGCTTAAGTTCTTTCAGGCATAGACAAGACACCACTACAGTAACTGACAATTCAGGGGCACTAATAACAAAGCAGTATTCTTATATCAAATATATACAAAGAAGAGACACATATATTATTTCCTCAGGAATGCCCTGAAAGTGCAGAAGCTCTACAGTTCACAAACATGGGGCTTCAAGTGGGTCCTCGCTGACAGAAGACATCATCTTGTCTTAGAACAAAATTTTAAGAAAACTACTAGATCTTTCTGTGATTTAGTGGGATTTACAGTATCTGTTAAGACACCTGGGGTTCAGAGGCACACTAAGTAGAAGCTGCTGTCTCACCAGCAGATAGGGGCTGCTGCTCCAGCCCACAGTGGGGAGACCTTTCCACAGGGGAGCAATGACACTGCCTGTGCAGAGAGAAGCATTTCCCATTCATGTCCTGTCTTTCACCTGCTGTGCACCACTGAAAGAGTACTCTGCTATCATTTGGTTTCTTGATAACTAACGTGGCTGCTCACTTGTATTTTCCAATTCTTTCTTCCTATTTTTGGGTCCCACCTCCTGGTCTCCATGCCATCCAGTACTGCACACAGATAATGTGGCTCCTGAGCATTACACTGGTGTCCACAGGGCACCACTGGAAAGGACAACTTTTGATAACCTCCATTTGTTCTGTTCATAAAACGTTTAACAGTAATACTGTCTGAAAATAAAGACAATGCATTATAGCTTCACAGTAGAAGCACTGCCTTCAAAATAGTAAGATCTTTCTTCCCAAATAAATTCTTGAAATATACAGCAACTGGCATCAAGCTTACATGCCTGAATAGGTGTATTATCAAGTATATTTCAGATACACTATCTTAAAATAAACTAGACTGCCAGTGAAGAAAAAAAGTCATGGACATGACCTGATAGACAATGAAATAATCTGTTAGTCCACTGCCTTCTCTTCTCAAGCCCATTCTGGAGCTTGAAACAAAAGCAAGCCAACTAGCATGCTACTACCCATGCCTATGCAAATTCTCATCTATTCCCAGGAGGTTCTTAAGATGCCCCTCAAAACTCAAGAGAAATCACTCTTGCATGAAGCCAGCTCTCACAGTGACATAACTTTTTTAATACTGGTGCACAAAGGCCTATGTAGGTAGGTCTCACACAAAGGTCTACATGAAAAACAGGTCTCTTCTTCAAACAGTACACAAATTATCAACATTAGCTATGATATAAAAACAAGAATATACCACAGCCATCATTCTTCAACACCACCATTCAATCCTTCATCCTACAAAGAGTAAAAGAAAACTATTTAAAGGTCAAAACAACCCAACTAAAAGCAACTGATATGGAGCAGAATAACAACGCCATTGTCTACTTCAGAGCACTCTACATCCTTGTTTTCTGTTCATGCACAGTCACTTCTTTCTTTTCCAGTCTCTGTTCCAGGTACCTCACCTGTGTTACCTCCTTGGTCCATAAAAATTTTAAGTTGTGAACAAAACACACACCAACTCTACAGATTAGCTAAAAGAGTGTGAAAACTGCCACTTTCAGACATATTTTAGAAGAGATCATCTACAGCATGCAAACTTAAGGAGTGTGAGCTTAGTGAGGCTTTTCTCATCTACAATCTTCAGGTTCCCTCATTCTTATACTGAGAAGAAATGGAGGCACAAATGATCTCACCATTGTGCTCTTAACTCTACCTTCACACAAAACTGTAGCAAGAAAATAGATTGAGGCCTCATTAAAAATTCAGCATCTCTGTTTCAAAGTAATGCTTAAAAAAAACCAACAAAACAAGCAAAAGTATGTTTGCGCTGCAAATGCCAGCAAAATTTGGCAAGCAATTAGAAAGAAAAAACCTTTAAACTATGTTATTAGAGATACATTTATAGCCAGTAAAGTATCAACAATTTGACTTCTCTCCCCCTCAAGATAATGGCAATAACATATTTAAGGAAAATAGTGTACTTCTAGCCATAAACTTTCACTTGGGGAAAAAAATGAAGATTTAGACCAGAAGAAGAGCTTTTCTCCTTGAGAATACAACTGAAAACTGTTAAAATAAATAATGTGTTTATTTTTATACATTTAATCTTCCTCCACTTAGAATCTACTTTAGAAAATTGATAGAACAGGATGAGGACATCGCTCATGTCTCTGGAAACTCTGGTTTTCAGAGAGTAAGGGTAGCAAGTGCAATTAGTTGACAATAATTACACATATTTCTGGGAATATGTAACCGGTTGGTCACCAAGTCCTGACAGTAAATTTGAAAAACTAACGATAAGGACTGAAGAGCTACTTTGTGATCTCAAAGCATGGTGGAAGCAGAATGAAGAAAAGCAAGCTCCACTGCAGACTAAGTGATACCTGAACTCTCAGTTGTACAAGTATTAAAACTTACGACCTTGGGTTTCCTTGGGGTTTAGTTCAGGTTTTTCTCTGTTTTTTTTTTTTTAATTTTTGATTCCATCACATAGGCATGAGTTTTTAAGTTCATAAATATAACTGTAATAAAAGTGCCAGTATATGCTATCAAACTGATTCATAGGCAGACTTTCTTCTATCCTCCTAAAGTTTTCTTTTCAAATGCAGTTTAGTACCTCCTACATTATCTATGAGGTACAAATAGGTGACAAACTGCATTGTTTTTAATTGCAGTGACTTTCTTCAAAATCCATGGGCAAGGCTCATTAGAGATCAATACTGACAGCAATGAAAAACTAAACCTATTCACACAGAGTTGAATTATAGCATGGGCAGAGTAAAATTCCACAATAATTCTGACCTAACAAGTAAAACGTTATTTCACTTTCCATGCCCATTCGTCAATCCCAGACTTCTCCACTGAGGCAGCCAATAAAGCAGCCAATTGTGATATGCCCACTATAAATCCTACCAAGAAGCAACAATGTCCTACATAGCCCACTAAAAAAAAGGATCAAAATATCAACTCTCAGTCAACAGTACATCATATCCATGTTCTCACTGTGTCCCTTCACAGAAGCTCATGTGATCCATACTACCTAAGACTTATGGATAAATCAACACATTTGGTAGATATTTTAATGAATTTATCACCTATACTCTCTGCCCTTTCATTAATACATAAAGGTTTCCATGTACTGTGGACTATTTTAGTAAAATACATTGCATCTTAGCTGCAAAATGCAAATGCACATTACGAAGAAGCTTCTGAATAGCTAAGTAATGGGTGCTCACTCACAGAAAGAGTGAGATTTACTATCAGTTATAACTGCTAAAATGAGAGCAAAGGAAAAATAATATCTGTCAGTAACTGTAGTAATGGGAGATTGTTATGGAAGCCATTTAAGGAAATGCAAGACTTGGAATAGCATAATGATGCAGCTGCAGAAAAAAAAAGTGTGCATTGTTAATATGTCGTGGTATAGCTTCAGACATTTAAATTAATGAACTAATTTCAAACTTCAAAATGCCAAACACCCCAGTGACCATACATTTTCCATAGGAATAGTACTCATTTCCATTAAACTCTTAAATAAAACTTCCATTAGTTGTTAATTTAACGTGCAATTTCCATAGAAAAAGATTGAAAAATCATAAACAGTTACAAAACGCACTGCAGCAAATCCACCACATTCAAGATCTATTTTTCAAACTATTCATCAACTCAAAATAATTGCATAAAATCAGCAAAAGTATTCCAAGTGTCAGGAGAGGAAATGATGCTGCAGGTAATAGGTAAATGCAGGATTGAATGAAAAAAAATAATAATTTCTTTCACTCATTTTTCCATCATGTAAATGCTATTTCCAAATACAACACTGACAAAATGGCTTTGTTTTAAAACCCTGTTTAAAAAATTCCATGGTTTGTTTGTTGGGTTTTTTTTCTAATGTTGTTTCCTAAATTGATTAAACTGTACAATCCGCCATTTTTCATGTCAGCTTTCTACTTAGTATGTTTTGAAAAGGCTAAGCTACAGAATCATTAAAAACAAGGAATGCTTCCATAATACAAATACTGTTGACAAACTACTAACTGTAGAACTGGTAAGATGACTTAGTAATATGTAATCACTGATGTAATATTGCAAATTATTCTTACTAATCAAAGTTGCCATTTCACCAATACATATGACTGTTTAAAATGCTATTTCAATACAGAGCAGGAGTCCTGGCAACTGTGTTTATTCTCTGAAATAATAAAATATTATCAAAATATTATCTATAATAAAGATGTGAAATACATGTTATCTAAGCTTGATTATCCTGATGGGTAAAAGCCAAAGAATACTTCTGTAAGGTTTAAATTCCCAAGAGAAGAAGAGCTCAGATCCTGTCTGCAAGCACACAATGGAATCACAGCTGACGATGCACATCTTTTTCTGGATGTCTCCATATGCTCAGGAGGGGTTTTTCCCCCCCCCCTCCCCTTCCCTCCCGTTCCTCCCTCTCCGCCTCCCCTGCCCCCAGCATTACATTGAAGAATTTGTCATTATCTTCTGCCAGGAGTATGAGAATGTTTTAACAACTAACAAAAATAAAGTAGTGCAGTGAACTTCACCTCATTTAAAAATAAGGGATCTTGCCAGAACAGCCGTCTGTAAGTTAACTAACAGCGGTAAATGGGTGGATGAATAGATGCTGTTATATATGCCTTCTATAAAGTAACTATCAATGTTACTCTGTTCTTAGTTTAAAATGCTGTGTCACACAGAAGAGTATATACTATAACAACACATTTAACCTCTGACCTCTAAAGCCAAACAGACATAAACGAATATTAAGCATTTTAACGCCTATAAGAATACTGAGGAAATGTGTGGAATTTGTTAAATACTTTACACCTACTTGCATGCAAACTACTTTGTTCAGAGAGGCCATAGACAGCAAACACAAAAAACCGAATGTGCCAACAACAGTTTTAGTTCAGTGTTCCTCTCTCCAGTGCACAATCTATTAGTGCTCAGCAGACAAAGAGAGTTTCATTTGTGTTTGAATCTGGTACTAGTCTTTAGTTTGTCTTTTTCTTTTAAATGAACTGACAGCATCCTCAAGGCTTAGACCTCATAAGCCTCTGTAATTCTGGTGTCAGGTGTTAGAGAAACTCCAGCTGAGCACAGAAGCCCACATTTTGCCAGTAAGACAGTGATATCAACAACAAAGGCAAGGAGCAGAAGACAGTAGGCATTGTAGCAGCAGCTGGCTCGCTCACTGACTTTGTTCTTCCTGCTGCAAAACCTGGACTCCCTGCAGATGGGCTAGCTCTTACTGGTTTTTTTCGAGGACAGAAGGAAAAGTTGGGAATGCCCACACCACAGACGGCTTACATGCCTCTTTCAAGAGAGCCTTTCAGCCTTCTAATGAGCAAGCTACACCTTAAGTGATTATAAACACATTAACATTATTTTAAAATAATTTATTTTTATTTTAGTTTCAGTTTAATGCAATACACTACACTACATGCAAATAAATCCCTTGTATGTTCTAGTTTGTCCAACAGAAATAACTTTTATTTTCTTTCTCAAATAACACAATTCCAGCTTAGAAACTTAAGCTGATTCCAAAAGTGTAATTCTTGACTGCAATAAAGTATTTCTTCTTAAAATGAGGTCTCGAGTTCCAAATCTAGCACTGACACCATCAGGACACACAATGAGAAATTTACACGCTTCCAAAAAAAGTGCCTTCAGACATTGCTGAGATACTGATGAAGCACATCATATACAGATTCTCCCACTAGTCAAGAGCACAAGTCTGAGAAAACACGAAGTTGAGAAATCTTCAGGTTTTATGTGAAATAAAATAGTACAGTGGCTGAGAAGATGAGGTGATTGCAGCACCTTTGTCATGCATCTATTGCATAATGCTCACCAAGATGACACACAAAAATATTTTTTAAAAAAACATGATTTCTCAAATTATTGCATGTTGTTAAAATCAACCTTTCTTCTTAAAGTTGTTCTCAGTATTTCTGACGGTTGATCGTGACAAAGTATTTTCTTCAAGACTGTAGATGACCAAGTCTGGCTATGAATATTAAGCTTCTCATAGCACTTGTTAAACTCAGGGATTAACCGTTTGAGGGCAATTTACATCTTTCTTTACCTTACTCGACACAGCAGAGCCAACTTCTACATCCAGTTCCTAAGTAGCTGTATCACAAATGCCAAAATAAGGGGCACAAATGCATGTGTCTGTATATGCTTCAATACATGTCTACATGTCCAAATATGCACAATCCTGGTATACCCTATCTGTGACATCACAGCTGATGTAAACAAACAAATGTCCTGAAAAATATGTAGGAGGCACAGTACCTACACCAACTGCGATAACAAAACAACCACTTTCCATTCACACTAAGCTGCGTGTAAGCGAAGATCCCTGCTTTAGAGAATATTTTCGATATGACATTAACAACAATGTACAACACTGTCATCTCTGAGAGAACATCCAACACAGCAAACCAGAAACCTCCCTGTCTTTGGACACTGCCAGAGGATTCCCCCTTGAGATGAGCCCACCAGGTGGCCCAACACTGCTGTTGGGTTACAAGGAGCCAGGATATTAACTTTGCTTTTATAGTTCAGTACATAAAAAACCCAAAAGGATAAAAATCTAATAACTGCTTTCAGCCACAGTGGCAGAACAACAACAACAAAAATGCTTTAAGTAAAAAGACTGGCAGTCTTAAATACTTACTTATTTACAGTGGCAATAGAGCTCTGCTGTAACTGCCATAGGTAGACACTAGATGCTTAGCTAAACTATACTTAAACATTATGGGTTCAGTTCTAAAGCCTATTCACCTGCTTCCTGGTGCTCTGAGGGGAGGGGGGAATACAAAACCAGTTGATTACTATTAAATAAGCAGGCTGTTCTCCTTTCACAAGGAGACTCTTTCCCAGCTAAATTACAAGTATATTTATATAGTGGGCTCCCACATATGCACACTTCAGACAGAAGTGTACAGGCTAACTCTAACTAAGATCCGGATATCATTATTTCCCAGTGACTACCAGCAACCTCCTTGCCTTTTTTTATTTCCCTCTCCCCCACACCTTTTTCTGCCAGGCTCTCGGGCAGGTTTCCCGCAGACAAACTCCACAGCCTGAATGCCCCTCTCCGGCAAGAGCAGCGTGCGGTCCCCGGGCTGGGCGGAAAGCTCAGGCCCAAGCAGCGGCAAAGGAGCAAGGGGCAGCGAGGGAGGCGAGGGACGCGGCTCCGGTTACACCTCGCCCCGCAGCCTCCGAGCCGCGCGGTGCCCACGGCGCCGGCGGCGCACACACCGCCCCCCGCGGAGGCGGGGAGGGGCCGCACACCCGCCCTCCGCGGAGGCGCCGGGCATCTCCGCACCCCTCCCCCGCGTCCCACGCGTGGGGCCCCGCTCGCCGCTGAGCTCGCTCCCTCTCCGCCCGCAGCGGGGAAGCGGGAGCGAGCGGAGCAGCAGCCGCCCAGGGATCCCGGCCCCGCGCCCGGCCGGCCGCTCTGCTGCTCTCCCCTCCTCCTGCCGCCGCTCCCCGCCCCGCGCACACACGCAGACACACGGCACTGCGGCGGCCGGGCCCCCACCCCTCCCCGGGCGGCGGGGAGGCGGCGGCCGGGCGCCCCGGGCTGCGCTCGCACGCAGCTGCGCGGCTGCGGCGCCCGCCGCCGCCCCCGCGGCCCGGCCCGGCGCTGCGCGGCGCACACGGGCAGGCACGGCCCCCGCGCACAAAGTTACAGAAGTTGCCCGCTTCGCCCCCCTTCCCCGCGCGTCCCCTGCGGGCGCGGAGCAGCGGCGGGGCGCCCGCGCAGGGGGAAGGGGAGAAGGCGCCGGGCACCGCCGGTGCCTGCCCGGGGCGCGAAAGGCGGCGAGCTCGGCCCCGCGGAGCTGCCCCCGCCGCTGCGCACAGAGTCGTTGTCAGCCGGAGAAGGGGAGGGGGCGTGCACCGCCCTGCTCCCCAAATCACCCCTTTTGTCATCGAGGAGAGACCCTCCCTCAAGTTTCGCTATCGCTGCGTGCTGGGGATGGAGGGGAACGTCCTGGTCAATCCCTTGAAAATAGCATCCCGCTGCCCCATCCTCCCCCCTGCCCCCCGGATCATCCAGGCGCACTTTTCCCCCAAGCCAGGGGCGCGGAGAGGTGGCACGCGACCTCCGCCTGGCCTGAGAGCAGGAAACCAGTCCCCTCGGCCCGGCAGGGTGGGGTGCCCTATCCCCCCCTCCCTTCCTCGCCGAAACGGGGGACGTCCCGGAGAAGTAACCCCGCGCACCCACCCCCACCTCCGGGCGCGGGGTTACGCGTACGATGCCCCGGGAGGGGCGGCCCCGCGGTCCCTCGGCTCCCCGCGGAGGGGCCGCAGCCCCCGCCCCGCTCCCCCCGCCGCCGGCGCGGGGGAAGCCGCCTCGCCGCGGCCGCGGTGCCGCCCGCCAACGCCGCCCCTCCGCGCACCGGCGCGGCCCCGGGCGGCCCCCCGGCGGTACGCGGGGCGGCCGGGGCCGCGCAGGGGGCTCGGGCACACCTCCCACCGCACCGGGGCCGTGCGGGCGCCGTTACCGGGGTCAGTGCCGTCTCCCGCCGCTGCCGCCGGCGCTGACCTTCGCTTTGTAAGATGAAGCTGAAGCTGGGGCTGCGGCCGCCATGTTCCCGTTTTAATAACTGCCTGCTTGTTTATTTCAATGGAGACCCTCCCACCGCTCGCCCTCCTCCTCCTCCTCCTCCCCTTCTACCCAGAGGAGGGCTGGACGGGGAGGAGGCGGGGGGAGGCACAAGTCACTCCCCCCTGCCCCCGGGCACGGCGGTACCGGCCGAGTTGCGGGCAGGGGGAGGCCGGGCGGGCCGGCGGCACCACGGCGCCGTCCAGTCCGGTTCGGTTCGGTTCGGTCCGGGACGCCGCCACCGCCCTTCGCCGATGCCGCCCGGCGGAGCGGGGGCTGCTCCGCGCCCCGCCCGCGGGGACAATGGCAGCCGCCCCGCTCGCTCGCAGCGCTGCGCAGCGCTCTCGGGAGCCTCCTCCTCGCCGCCCGAACCGGGGAGAAAGGGGAAGGGAAAAACAAAGTCCTTCGCCCTCGCAGGGAGAGACTTTGGCTGTGGCCCTTTGCTGTTCGCTCTCGAAGGAAGCCCGCTCCCAGGCGGGACCGGAGAAGCCAGCCCTGTTACGGCTTTTAGTGGCCCATATTCACAAAAACAGGGAGGCGAGGCGATACAGTCGTGTTTCCTTTCTTTACCTCCGGAAAAAAAAAAAGACACATGGCTGAAAGTCGTGTCAGCTGTATCTCACTCACGGGAGCGAGGAGATGGAGATGCAGGCTTTTCAAACTAGGTTGGAGGACTGAATACGAGTTAAAAATTGTTAAGGGCTGGAGGGCGATTGTTAAACATTGCCCTTTAGTTCAAGAAGCAATCTGCGATGCAGAAATCCTATCTTAAAAGCTTAACGTTTTCACACGTGTTGGCAATGGCGAGCTATACTTTACAGACTGCAAGCGTTATTTTTGACGTTTTCTCCCATGGATTTGCAGCCCGAAGTTGTTCTGTTGCTACCCGAAAATACATTGTTCCTGGTGGTATGGCTAACTCTGCTTGCAATTAGGCTTGTCCAATACTTTTTTGATCAATACCCTCGTTTTTCAAATGATTATATTTTGCGTTACTGTGCTGCGTACAATTTCCCACACTTGTGTCTGACTCAATTTATTTTAAAATTTTTCTTTCCTTGAGCAAAAATAGTTCATTGTTTCTCCAAACAAATTAAAGGAAAACTGTTTCCCACTTTTGTCCCCCATGTTAAACAAAAAAAATCTTTGCAACACAGTAACTGAAAACTTGCAATATTTTTCTCTTCTGGGAAAGAACTCGGGAATGGGAGGGATGGCCATCAGAAATCTATTGAATTTAATCCCATGAAGAGGTGGGGATGGAGGGATTGTCGTTTGTATATGCTCAATTAGAGCTCTGATGTGAAAGTAACCAGAGATCCAACCCTCTGTTTTAAGGGGAGTACTTCTGTCATCATTTCAGAAGACAAGGCCGCAGCACTGGGCTGCAGCACTTGGACAGAACTTTTCTGAATGTTCCTCTCCATCAGTTGTGTTTGGTAGAGAAATTATTTAGTCTTCAGGAAGCTTTTCTACCCTGCCTATACACAGGCAGGCAAAAAAGAGATTGCAGGTTAATTCCATCTGGAAAGCATAGAAATCAGAATATTACCTTGAAATAACATAGCAAATAATAGTTTGTATGTGAAAAAAAGAAAACCAAAACTGGAGTAAGGAATCCTGGACAGACAGGGCTTTTCTTCTGACCTCATTTTTGTATCTCTGCAAATCTCTGTAACAAATAAGCTAACAGTTATACAGGCAACATTCTCATTTACCTCATAGTCTTCATTTGTTCTCCTGTGCTAAGTGAAACACTGGTCCACTGGGGGGAGGGAAAAATTTCAGAAGTGTGTCTTTAATTTTATGACCATAAGCACTCCAATTTAGAACTGCACAGGTAATTCTCATCCCAGCATTTCTTACTTATGAAAGCCTGATAATTTTTTTCTAGCTTCACACTTCCTTTAACATAACCTAAAGTCTTCATTAAACTAGTACCTAAATCCACTGGGAAAAGCAAGAGAGACTGTTTAACTTGCTGCAGTAACATAAAAGATAGCCCATATAACACAGAGTTTATGGTCTCAACACTGACAAAACCCCCTGTGTCCAATGCAGCTAAGTGTCCTAGACAAACTGGGTGAGAGAGGGGATTTGACTATATACACATGCTCAGATCCACTGAAATTTGTTATAAATTTCTAACTCGTAAGCAAATACATTTTGTCATCTAAGGCCAAATACCCAAACCCTGGCTACATGTATCACTATGTGCAAAGACCAGTAATATTCTTTAAAGGGAAGGCACCATCTTTCAGCTGAGAAATAGATTTGATAAACAAGCTCCAGTGTAGATTTTATTTAGTATTACAGCTCTCCTCCGATGTTACCATTTCTACATTGTGCTGACGAGAGCTGGGCTTAGTTTTTCAACAAAAGCTTTGTCCATTCTAAACAAGAGTAATACAAGCTTCCTGTCATCCTCTTGTATTCACCTTCCTTCCATTTATTCTTCTGCTGGCTGTTTTGTTCATAATATCATTTTATGCATCCACTTGATTATTCACTGTGATCTGCAAACCTTTCCTGATGTGAAATTTAGCTTCAAGGGAAGTTTTTAGTAATTTTAGTTTTCCGTGAAGTTTGGTTAAATTTCCTCTCATAACCTTTCTCCCCAGTAAGTTAACATGAAAAAAATCAGAATCTGACTGCAGCCATGTTTTTCTGATCCATAACCATATTGCCAATGTCCTTTTTTTTATTTACTCTTTCTACTCACCATATTTCTTAAAAATCTATACACGAGGTAAGTAAAACTAGTTGTTTTACTCACTGCATTTGCAGGTGTGTTTCTAACTTGTTTTCAAATAAGTCAAATTATTTTTTCAAAGGTGAAAGGTTATGAACAAATTGATGGGTGCTTATGAACTTGGTAGGCCATTCAGGTATGGCTGCTGTCTCATAAAGCTCTATTTGCAGCTTTAATGCATAAGGAAGAATGGTTTAAGTGCACCTGCTGACATCAGGGCTCTATGAAACACAGCTGTTGGTGTACAAAGCCTGTTTCATGAGCAGCTGCATTTACCCTGTGGAATCACTCTGCCCACCTTTATGGGGAATTGAGTCTCCACTTACTCATTAACCTTCCCAAGTGGATTTAAATATGTTCTTTATGAAACCAATAAGATTTGGTTTGACACAGTATATACCTAACTCAAACCCACAAAGAAAACAAAACGAAATTTAAAACTATGTAACTTCTTCACCATCTTCACCTTCTTCAGGATTCCTGGGACCTGTTGAGGTCTTCTGGTTGAAGCTTAACCGTCAAGCAGTGCCAATTTTGAAGTAATGCGAGGTTTTCCAGGGTCATATCCAGCCGAGTTTTTACTGTCTCCACAGCCTCTTGGGACATCCCACTCTACTGTTTAAACTAATATGTGAATTTTTCTTTTCCCCTGATATCTAATTGGTCTGTCCCAACTTGTGCCTGTTGCCTCTCACAATGAAAAGGTCAATGTGAATCTTAAAAAAAGACTCCATCTTTTCTATATTTACCCATTAGTTAGCTGAAGAGAACATTAAAATTTAGACCAGCCTTCTCCTCTTCAGACTAACAGCCCGAGTTTCTCAGACTTTTCTTGTACATTATGGGCTTCAGTACCCTCACAGGCCCTCCTCTGGATTTTCTTTTTCATATCTGTGTCTTTCATGTACTGAGTAGCTCTAAACTCCACTCAGTAATCCAGTTGCAATCTCACAAATACCCCATGAATGGGAATAACCATGTTTCTCAACCTGCTGGCTATTCTTTTGCTGTTGTGGCCCAGGATGCTGTTGACCTTCTTTGTTGCAAGGTCACTGCTCATCAGGACTCCCAAATTTCTTTTCGAAAATCCTTTACTATCATCTTGGCCTCTAGCTCATAAAGCAATGGCTATTGTGTCCCAGATGCAGGATGCTGCACCACGGTTCACTGGACTTCATGAGGTTCCTGCTGGCCTGTTTCTCCAGTCTGCTGAGGTCCCTCCAGTGTAATGACCACTATTTACCAGTTTGCTGTCATCTGCACTTCATCTCATCATTGAGGTCACATACTGTGTTACACATCAACAGTCCCAGTAACCACCCTTGACTTACACTGGCTGCCAGTTGGACCTGCTACTGCTGATCAAAGCCCTTGAGCCCAATGGTACAGTTAATGTTCTGCCTAACTTATCTTCTACTTAACCTAGCTCATACCTCTCCAGTGTGGTTAAAGGCGGTCTGTGGGTGATTCTGTCTAAAGCTTTGCTAAAGTCAAAGGAAACGACATCAGCTGCTCTCTGCTTCTCCACAGGTTCAGTTATCTCATTATAAAAAAATAGTCATATTGGTCTGGCAGAATTTGCCCTTTGTAAACCCTCACTACCTATCCTCAGGCACCTTCTTGTCTCTCAAGCACCTGGATATGGTGACCAGGAGGATTTACTATTTAATCCTCCCACAGGCTGAGGTCAGGCTTACTGGCCTGTAGTCCCTTGGATCTCCCTCCTTGAAGAAGGACATGACATTTATCCTTTTCCAGCTTCCCCCAGTCACCACCACCTTTACTCACTACACACACCCTCAACATGGTACACACACGCTTCCCTTGCTGCAAATACTGTGCCCCTCTGACCTCCCTTCACATCTCCAAACTATCACTGATTATCCTCCTTCCATTAGCCCTTTACCACAATCTGCCCTTTCAGAATAACACATTGACTTACATGGTGTTATGTTCTTTTAAAGCACCTAGGATCTGGCTCAGCTTCTTCAGTGGCACTTTGGCTTTATTGTCATTTGATACACTAATACACCAACTCATTAAAAGCTTACAGTAAAGAGCATATCCCAGGCATATAGTGCTTATGTGCTAAAAGTAAGATTTTTTTTCCTATAAACTCTTCAGACATAAGTATTTTTTTTGCACCTCAAATAACAAGCTTGCAAATAAAAAAGTGGTTAATCAAACACCTTGTTATATGTTTATGTCTTATTAATTCAATAATCTGCATCACATTAATTAAAAAAAACAAAAACAAAAACAAATAATTTTGAAAAGCTCCATACTTTTTTAATAGAAGAAATCAATCAAGATAATTTTTTCCATGTAAAATGTTTTGAATAAGTTATAAATATACAAGCTAAGAATTAAAATTTTAATCAATAATTGTGCAAATATTTTTGTACTAGACCAAAAACCTCATTTCACTCATGCAACTTTGGTAGCAGTTCATGCTACGACAAAATAATATTCAACTGAGGGAAATACACCCGTAGAGCTAAAGCATAAGTGTTATAGTGCTCCTGGAAGTGTATTTATTTTTCCTGTGCTATGTAATGTCATGCCAAACCCCTTGCATTTTGACATTGCTGGACCTGCACTTCCATTTATTCACTTGGTTCTGCCACTTTCCTTCAGCTTTGCATAGCAATTGTGACCACATGAAGTGCAGGATCAGACAAACAAAACCTGCCTCTAAAATTCTTGAATACTGTGATGGGACTGCTGAACAGATGACACTAAATTTCAACCATGAGGAAAGGGTTAGTGCCTGCTGAGTACTCCAGAATAGCCTGGTAGAAATGAACCTGCTTGAGGAGAATCAGGTGATCTCCAGAGGTCCCTTCCAGCATCAGGAATTCTGGGTCTCTGTGATAATTTTTGTGGAAAATAGAAATTTCTTTATGTTATTATGCTTTATTTCTCACTGCTCTCCCAACTTCTCCATTTGTTCTCTTTAACCACCTTTTTCCCCTTATGTCCTTATTTTCTCTTTTATCTTTGTTTTTGCTAGTCTTACATTCTCAGTCTCTCCCATATTCTCATCCTGCAGCATGTGCTCAACAATAGTTATGCTATGACATATTCTGTGTATTCATTCAGTCTATTAAAAAAGACATTGCCATTCCTCCTACTGAGGATTAAAAAAGCTCAGTTTAGCCCTGTACTCTGCCTTTAACAAAAAAGATAAACAACCCTCGAGCACACACATTAAGGGGCATAAGTGAGCTACATATAAGAAATAAAGCTAGAAGTGTTTTGTTATGGTTTTCCTGTTTGTTTGTTATGGTTTTGCTGTTTAAAGAGCAATGTTGTCTTCCCCTTGTAATTACATTGTTGAATATGTTAACTTGCATTTTGTTTAGAATTGTGCAACACTGTCTTCTTCCCTTGATTTCCTGCATTTGAATACACAAGTTTTTGTACCTTCACAAGAATTTGATATTAAAAAGCATTGCTGAGGAAGGGCACAATTAAAAGACATCCCACCACTGGCAAGTGGAGGTGTACACATTAACACAACCCCTAGACACACTCTGTGTGCTTCTCTCTTTGAGATGTTCTTTAAAAATTGATTCTAAGGCAGCTTTATTAATTGATATTTAACAATTGCATCTCATCACTGACCAAATGTGTTAGAAAACTTTCCTCTTAAATCATGATTGTGCAGTCCTCAGCCTAACTGATCCTACATCTTTTGTGTTGAAGGTACTTTCTAAATTTACTATTAAGCTGATTACATCTTCAGTATGATCAACCTCTGCTCACCACTGGCTACTTACTGTGTAAATCTAGAGTTATGCACACATGTAAATTTACTAGCTCATGTAATTAGAGTGCATAAGATATATAAAAAAATGGAGTGGTTGTGAAGCATGTTTTTAACTGGCAAAAACTAAGCATGTCTGTACAAGAAACACATTTCATGCAGCAGACTTAATATTTGCCTCTCTCCGTTGCAGTTCTTAATGCCATTATGAAAGAGATGAAATCAAGATGGAAGGATGACAGTGATTTAGTCACAGAACCAGTTAAATGACTTTCCAAACTGGAGGCCACAAATAGCTTTTTGATCTACAGATAGCACAGAAGCTTGATCTTAAAAACCAATAACTGAGGTAAATTCAGTCCAGAAAGTATGAAGAAAATATAAGTAATCTGGCTTCGCTTCAGAACAGAGTTAAGAGTTTTAAGTTACAGTTCTGTAAATCCAGACATTCAGCTTCTTGCTCTATTTTTCTAATTATTTTTTTTTAAATTTTCATTATTAAACCAATTACATTTTCATTAGAGCCTCCTAAGCTCATATTTTGGTTTAACTTCCAACCCTAAACCCTAGAATAACAAAAATTTTGTGTGGAATTATTTTAATCTAACAAATATTAGAAAAAATTATTCTCCCTGAGCTTTTAGGACTCTGTAGTATGACAGAAGTTTTCCTTTCCCTGAGATCACCTCCATTACACCCTATTGACATGGCCTCTGAAAGCTCCTTGACATCAGCTTCACCTGAATCACCAGACAGAGGCATCAGGAATGGGGAACAGTCATTCTGGAAGACTGAGAGTGCAGAACAACCAGAACAGTTGAAGATTTCCTTGAGCAGTTTGGGACATCTGTCCATCTGTCTTCTCCAAGCAGCTCCTTGGATTTGGAGACCCTGGTGGGGTCTTCTGAACTGCCTTCCCCACTTCAGGTATTAAGAGCAGACAGCATTACCACATTAACCTCCTTATGTAGGCCAAGATTACATATTGTTCACAACACAGCAAGAAGTTCTGTGGGTTTCTTTTTCCTTTCTTGTATCAGAAAGAAAGGTGCTGGGCATCAGAATTAGCACCTCACCAAAATGAGTCTCTGCTCCATCCTCCTTGCATACCCTCCAGACAACTCAACATCAGCAGAAGATAGTTCACATTTCTGAAGTTGCAACCCTACCATAGTACATTCTCACAACTCTGTTTTTCTGAGTTTTTTTAGGTAGAGGTTTTGCTTTTAATACATGTGGCTGTTATAGATCCATTAAATATGGCTTATCTGGAAATAGCAAGGTTAGCAATCCTGAAGGAGAAAGAGGCTACAATTGTATTAAATTTTGGTAGTTTTCTTATGCTATCCCACTCCAGCCATTCCACTTTTAAGTTCTCAAATTAATTTTTAATAATTATTATAATGTTTAAAAATATTAGACAGCAAAGCTGTTCATTAAAAATAAATAAAGAGGAAAGGGACTGGAAGAGAAACGGATAAACTAACTTCGGTCTTGTATTTGCAGTAAGATAATACATGTTTGATTAGGTGCTTGAAAGATGATGCAAATGTACTGAATGGTTTGGAAAAACACAACTTGTAACCATGAGTGTACTTACACACAACTTAACCAACTCAACCTTACCATTGTCTGGTGAGTCTAACCTGACAAGGAAGGTAATAGGCTCTGTCAATAGCTCTGCTTGCACTCTTTAAATCAACAAGTGTTTTGCAAGTGCCACAGTAGCCCTAAGGTTTGGAAGAGAAGCGATGTAAAACTACTCCTCCTCCCCCACCCTTGCAGTCCTTTCTACGCTGTCCCTCTCAGAAGGCACGAGACAGCCTAAGCTTTCCCCTCCCAGTTCTGACGTTTATACTTCAAAAAGATCCTGCGTTAGACAATTCGAGTGTATTTGATAAGATGGTTACAGATAGTGTGCTTGCTGAGATGCAGGCTTCCAAAACCGATTGTTCTTTGTGTACTTCTCTGTCAAGTCTCAGCCATATGCTTATCAAAGGAAATGAAAATGTCCCATGAAGAACTAGGACTGAGCTGAGAAAAAGGTGTCCATCAGAGAGTGCCAAAGTATGAAGAGAAATTTAATTTCCATATAGGAAAACTATAACATTCCCTCTTAGATTACATACACCTGGGTTGGTTAAATATATACCATGAACCCAGAAAAAAAAAGTATCAACAAGATCATGAGGCTGAAAGAGGTCAGGAGGCCATCGATGTCCACCCCCCTCCTTTAAGGCAGGATGATCAACACCTTTCTCACTCTTAATGCATTGGTCTAACCTGTTCTTAATGACCTGTCATGAGCACATCTCAGCCTCTCAGGCAGCTGCATTGCTCTAGTCTTGTCGCCATTAGTTTTTCTAGTGTTTACATGTGGTTTAGCCCTTTATCTTCTCCTGAAATCTACCATAGGTATGGAGATTTTTTTTCCTGTCTTTTTGATAGTTTTCACCCTTAAGCAGAACTGCTGCACCGTTCCTCTTCAGTCCATTGCTATCCTGAGCAATCACAGTTCCTTCCAACTCTCTTTCTAGGGCACAATATGCCAGTTCCTGGTCATCCAAGCCGCTATGGGCTTTCTACAGTTGGTGCAGAGAAAGGGATGCATTTTTGGTACTGAGCATAGTGCATAGTTTGAGGCCTTACTGATGCTGGAAGCATTACTTGCCATTGCCATAATTTGTCATGCAAGCTGTATGTCACTCTCCACAACCCAATAATTATTTTATTCCTCCTCCACCCCTCCAATAATATGGTATTTCTCACTATTGTTCAGAGAGCAGATTTGCCATACTAATTTTAAGATTCCCCAGATTTAAAAATGCAGTTTAATATATTATTTTATACACTGTATTGATGTAAAGACATACACTACTTCAACTGAAGACCTTGGATTTGTTAAGGTGTGTGTGAGTACACATATTGTTACAAGTCATTACTCAAACAAAAATTAAAGAAATCTAACAGAGTTATTTAGAGCACAGATATTTGTAAATGTTGGCAAAATCAAAATTCTAAATCAAAACAATATATAATACTGCTAATGCTTGTGTGTAGATCTGCCTGAATTTTTCAAAGACACTGGCACACACATTATTTTCTGTACTGGCCATATTTCTACAGATCAGGATCAGAAATATCTGAGAACCATTAGAGAACTATAGAAAAGGCTCAATAATTTCTCATTATAGTCTTAAGCCAAACATTCTAATTTGTAGGAAAAAAGCAGCCTCCAAGGACAGAGAAAGATACTATTTATGTCTATGACACTGACATGGTCATTTTTGCTTAGGTATTCTGTTCATAGCTACGTATTTTTTAAACAGGTCATATAACTATAGGTTTCAACCGGGCACTACAGTTCTGTAGCAGCGATTAGGTCTTCAACAGGGTCCGATTTTGCTAAGGACTGTACAAGTTTACTGCAAAAAGATTTTCTTGGCCAAACATTACAAGCTAAATACCAGATAAGGAATGGGTGGACTGAAAAAAACCAAACCCAAAACCAATTACAAAAATCCTAACAAAAAACCTCAACCAAACAAAAAACGAAACCAAAACCGGAACCAAACCCCCTAATTTACAAACTCCATCCCCACCCTCCAGCTGGAGACTGGAGTTAAAGGGAACAATGAAGCACTGGCCAAGTACAGGGTTTGGTATGATAGAGAGGTGTCCTGCTCCAGCAGCTGCTTAACTGCCGTTGAGTCACTTGGTAGAAACTAGAGCAGGGTAAACAATGCAACAATTCAAAAAATTCAGGAGACACCCTAGGTAAGTGATTTGGCAAATATATTTAGCTTTGCTGGGGATACTCACTGAGACTACTTACATGCCTAAGCACCTTGCTAATCAGGAGGCTATTTAAGTTATTTGGAGTCAGAAATTGAAATGGTTTTGTTTGTGGGAAGCTGGTAGGCCTGGTTTTAGCTGGTTCTTGCAAGACAAAATCATACATAATACAATATGCATGAAGTTGTGTTTATTTGTAACCTGGAGATTTTTAAAGATTTTTCCACATTCATTATTGTAGATCCATGTATTCTTTTTTTCTGTAAAAATGATATAAATCTAAAAAAATCAGTTAAACACTTCACTATTCATGAAATGCTTATAATTTTGAGGCAAAGCATGTCTGCAAACAAAAAAAAATCTTTTTTAGAAATTACTGAAATCTCATCCCCTGCTGCTTTGATAAAGATCTTTCATTTTCTTTGAATAACAACGATAAAAAAAGAACCTTGGATTGTGACATGTAGAACAAGCACTATTCAAGCAATATGTACTTGTGTATAACCTGTGTATAATTTTGAGTGTGTTGATATTCACAAATATAACAATTTTTCATGCACAAGGTTTAGGTTTTCCATACTGACTGTCTGATATGCAATTTAATGACAAAATGTATTTTAGTTTATAATCTGTCCATAAGAACAGAGTAAAATACTACACGTTTCTATTCAATTGATTATATGCCTTCTCTGGAGAAAATTCTCATGATATTACTAAAGAATTCTATTTGATTCATTACTTTAAGGTGTGTTCAGTTCCTCAGTGTCTGTTCCTTAGCATCCTCTTCTGTGACACATTGTTTGTGAATACTTGTAGATTTTAGTGGAGAAAAAAAATACATTGATTAGAGATGTCAGGTATTATATTTCTGTTTAGCCATAAGAAGGCCTATGCAACTATGTAGTAAATTTACTCATTGTGTGAGCTTATTTTCCAAACACTTTTTCTCTCTTCTGTCAAAATCTAGAAACAGTAAATTATAACCATGGATACCAGGAAGAACATGAGCAAGGAGTAGTAGGCTTGCCTATGTCTAATAAGCCTTCCTAATTCACATGACTCAAACAAGAAAATCAAGTGAGCTGGCAAACCCCAAACAATGGAATGAAGAAGTAATGCAAGAGTAATTCCTAATTAATGCTGTTTATTTTGTAGAAAGAGTGTATTTAAACATTTGACATTTCATGTGAACACCACTTTTCAGTGTATTTATCACTTGTAATATAATGCATTATGTCTAGAAATGTACCTATATATAAATTACAGACATAAAATGCCATCTATAAAATCACCAGCTCTAGTTATTCATAGTCATTGTTATTAAACACACTGAAGTCAAGGCAGAAAGACAAAGTAATAGAAGTTGAAAAAGGAGAAGATAAAACCGTGTGCATTTCTGACGAGATAGAATTCTAATAAACAAGACTACTTGCAAGAGATAATTTCTCCACTTTACATGCACCATGCCAGTTTGGTGACTGGAGTAAGAAATTCTGGAAATTAAATGCAAATTAAGGTGGAACTGAAAATCAAGTTATTTCTTAAACAAGGAAATGTGCATACATATTAGGCATCCCATAATCCATAACCAAATCATAACTGAATTGCTACATCAGAGAAAGTGAAAAAGTTTATTAGAAAAAAAAATTAGGTTCCTGAATAGTCAAAGTATGGAAATGTCTCTTTATACCTTCAGCAATCTCAAACTTCATATGTTCCTCTAAGACTTACCTACCTATAATCGAGATAGGAAACAAAACACATGAAAAAAACACTGTACAGATTCCAATAGGGATAGAATCTACACTGAAATATAGCTTGATTTTATTGAAAAAGCTGCCAAAAGACACAATGTGAAGGTTCAGTCCTATACTGTGTTTAGTAAATGCACATATTACTCTAAATACAAGCAGAAATGAACCTCGCCCTCCCTCAAATCATAGTGTCTGCAACTACCACTTACTGAAAAGAAAAAAAAAAACAAAAACAAAGACAAGAACACTTTGTAGTTCTTGTGTAACTGGTTCACACATAAGTAGGTAGAAATCTGCATCAAACCCCTTTGTCAGCTCTTTTTCGTAAGAATGTTACCCTTTCCTTGCCCCATACAATGCTTGCCCCAATGAAAAACTGCAGCACTGACATCACTTACATAAAGTCATACAGTATTAAAAGTAGATCACATATAGGCTTTCTTTGGCTATACCCTATGCTTTTTTTCCAGACAGCAGCAGTCCTGTCTATGCATTGCAAGCTCTTCCTATAGACACTGCTACTTCTTGCTTGTTTTAAGTATAAATAATACCACAGAGAAAATTCTGCAATGAACAAGGCAATGGAAGCCAAACAGCTTGCAGCGTATCAGCTCCAAAATGAAGGCTTAAAATTCTCTAAACATAATGTGTTTTCAACTGTATTAAAAAGCACAGTACATCTGTTCTATTTAGCAGTCAATTGCATAGTGTGTTTTATACATGAGGAATTAAACCCTACTGCTACATCCAAACCCCTGCATGTTTGGGGGTTCAGATGCAATAGGTGCTTGGGCATTGTAAGTCGAGCAAGTCTTTAGACACTAAAGGTACTTGTAATTTTGCACTTGCAAAATTTCTGAACAAAACCATGGAAGCCAAACTTTCAAAGGTGACAAAAACTAGCAATCCCATCATAGTTTTAATTGGGGGGGGAAATCCTCAAACAATACAAGCATTTGACTTTCAGAAAATAAAACATCTACTTTAGACTTCTTAATCAAAATAATAAGATATTATTTACCACTTGAGACAGGGGGCCCATTTTAGTCCAAGGCAGGACCAAGGCACAAATTTACACCGCTCGGATTTGCACCTGTGCAGTTTGTAGTGGGGTACTTTTATCCCAGCAACAATCCCTAAAATTAATCCTTACCTCCAGCATATCTTCTCTTGGTCTTTACTTCCTCTTTCACTGAAACTGTTAAAAAACTCCCAGGCTCCCTTTTCCACAGAAAAGTTACTTCCTCTCCCATCTTGATCAAATACGGCCAGAGGGGAGGCATTGTGGAGGCAGGACATGACTCCAGGGATGATGGGAGCATGGGGCTCCTGCCTCACTAGGTGCTGGCAAATGTAATGTGGTTCCCCAGCTCTTCAAAGCCAATGCCCAACCTCAGCACTCCCTCACAGGCACCATAAAAAAAAATTCTCTGCTGTCAATTTGAAGCAATAGTTGTTTGAAGAAACAATGCAAAAATAATAAGAATTCTGAGGTTTATTTATTTCTTGCTTTTTAAAAAGAAACAAAGTTCTGCTTTTTTTTTTTTTTTGGTGGAACTTCATTTCTTGAAAGCTGGACATCAGTTAGATATGGGGGAAATTAAAATAAAATAAAAAAATAAAAATAAAATAAAATAAAATGAAATTAAATATAATCTCTACACGATGATGACAAAGGATAACCCCCCATTGTTTCCCACAGGCAGTGCATCCCATCAGAAGCCACATGGCTTTGGGTACCAGAAGCACACCCAAAATGAGCAGCCTCAGCAGTCAATACCAAGAGGCTCCCGCTTTGACTTTTCATGCATAAAGAGCAGGCCTGAAACGAGCATAAGGAAAACATATCTGATGCTGATGAGCCTGAAGCATATAGATGGAGCTTTCAGCAGCAAAGCTCACTTTGTAATTTCTCATGTCCCCATAGAATATCATAGGTAAGCAATTAATTCACTCACAAACTTATGAGAAGAGGCTCAACATGTTTAAAACTTAGGCCCTCATCTTTGTAAAAAATTAACAAAGTACTAATTCTGTTTATAGAAGTGAATTTCCAACAAAGTAGTAACTTTTTTTGTGGACTCTAGTTCCTTAGTTAATTTGATTGTATGGATTAAGATGTAGAAGTTTCATCAAGAATATAGTTAGTTGATGCCTCTTCAGGTTTTTTTTTCTTTTAAGGGATACAAAAATTTCTGTTTATGTAGCTTTATTTGGGAACCTAACATTTACTGAGATAAATGGTAAGGTAATTATATTCAATGTTACTGAAAGAAAATGACAGAGAACCTTATGTAATCATTCTATTTCTGCAAATCCATGTTTTAGTTGCTAGTCTGCAATCTGTATTTTACACAGTAATATCCCAATTTCCTCCCTAAGACAAGCTGCAAATTGAGTTTATAGTTTATTTTAATATTTCCTGCCACCAAATTATATGGATAAGAAATCCTGTATACTCGTGCCATAATCCCATTTCTGATGAAGAGAAGAATATACAGGCCTGTAGTATAATATTGTCATGCAAATGGTTTTGAGTTTCCCTATCTTAGCTTGCCCAGACTTTGAAATCTTTTAAAATAAACAACATATTTTTCTTAGGTTAGCTGGAAAATGAACTTAGAAACTTCACATAGAAAACTGAGATGTCATCTTTCAAAATGAATAAAATAATGGACAGTAAAAAACCCCAACCATGTAACATGATTTTGCTTACAGTTCCATTAAGAAATGAAGAACAGTTCTCCAAGCCCTTCACTGAAATACTACAATATAACACAAGACAGAAAACAGATCTTTGTTTTTTTACTGAGCACAAGTTTTGTGTCATGAATGTTTAATTTCATTAGAAGATGAGGATGAAAGTCAAAGAAAAAATTATAGCTGCATTAAATTTCAAAATGAAAAACAACCAAACAGTCGCTGTGCAGAAAGCGGAATACCATATGGAAGAGCAAGGTGTCTCTATGAGACTGGTGAAAGTACTTTGATGTACTTAGAAGAAATACTGAAAATTGATATAAACAAGTGAAAGTAAGGGAAAAGACAGCGGTACAAACATAAATCCGGTTCCTTCACAGGAATACCAAGCAAACTACAAAAGCAAAGTGAAAAATTATATCATAAATAGGCAAGGTAAAATCAATTGTAAGAGAAATTTAAAACTGGTATTTATGTATTTTTAACACAGTTGAAATGATTATTATAAATCAGCAAAACACAGGAATTATACATCCATTGAAATCCCTTAAATTAGATACTTTTTACATCAAATATATAGCAAGAGTAAACATTTGTTACTTTTAATACTAGATGATATGCAACGTACAGAGTAGAATGTACAGTGTACAGTCTGGGGAAATTAATGCAGTAATGGTCAAGATTTAACAGCTGGTAATTTCAGGGTAGCTGAAACTTTAATGTGGTCTGTTTTCTTGTCCTCATTGCTTTCTGAAAATCAGGTCCCCTCTGATGTTTCCACAAAAACTGGGACACACAGAATAACTAGCAATTTGTTAAAACTGTGGCCTGAAAATACTTTCAGGAAATAGATAACCTCACAAAGTTTGATGAATATTCTGACTGACTCCTGTGAACATTTTGGTCAGAGACAGAATAAATTGGAATGACCAACAATGAGTATTAACATATAAATCACATCTCCTCAAAAGGAAAACTAAAATGCATCATCTTATCTGATAAAGCTATGAAGGAAAAAAAAATCCAACTTACTTATGAGAAGAAGAAACAACCCGCCAGCACATCAGAATAATCACTAACAAACAACCCAATATCAGACATATTAAATGTTTTGGGAAAGTACCAAACTAAAAGCCAGGAATGCCCAAGATCTCTCAGTGTGACAGCCTAACCACAGCACCATATGATGCTGACAAATTCCTCTCTGAACATGCTACCACAATGAGTTAGTGTAATTAATACTATTAATAAAGGGTGCAATGGTATTTCAATTTCTGTAGAGCACTATAAAACTCTAAAGTGCTACATGTTGTATTTTTATTACTAGTGTTACAATGCTCTTTATTTTTCAGTCAGAAAGCTGCAGGTAAGTCTTTTTAATGTACTTGAGTGTATAGGATGGCCACAACACAAAAAAATCAAGACTGTTGTTCAGTAAAAGTAAGATAAAATTGTTTAAAGGTATTTGAATGCATACTGAAGAAAGTCAAGAGCAGACAGAAAGGATATAACACCCTATATTTGGGTCTCCTCACAATCTTCCTTTTCTCTTACCCTTACATCTAGTGTATTTTACAGCACATGGTCTGAACCTGTAGCCACATGGGTGCCTATTTTCTAAATTAAAAGTCAAAAATAACTAAAGAGTATTCTGGAGGACCTTTACTCCTCCACACGCCTTTTCCGTACTTGTAATGAATAACGTCATAAAGGAAATGCTCAAATGCTTTGATTGTCATTGCATGGCAGCAGATCAGAAGAGAAAATCATTGTTGCAAATAGGTGCAGCAAGGAGCCTAATACATCAGAAAAAAAAATGATGACACAGTTTTATTTAAAATGCTTTAAAAATGGAAGTAACACTCATAGTCTCCAACCTGGTTGTCCCTATGAAATAATAGCAGGGCCTGTTTTGTAGGTTTGTGTGAGAGTTGGTGATGGGTCTTGCTAATCTTCCATAAAGAGTGACTTCAAGCTGGTTTATATGGCTTGAAAGCTTTTAAATCCATCTTTAAAAACCAGAAAGGTAAGCAGTAAGAATTCAAGTTTATTTAGCTCTCTATGAGCTTAAGGAGATTTATAAACTAGTTTCATCTCATTTAGCAGCTTCAGTAATACAGTGGCAGAGTGTGTTGTTAAACGACATGCTAATCACATCACATAATGCTAAAATAAGAGGGTCTGATGGCATTAAAGAGAATGGAGATAATGTTAAAAAACTCAAAACAAAACAAAATCAGGGACAATGAAACATTGTAAGAAAATACAATAATGAGCTTTGAAAATTATACAGGGAGAGTACAGGCAAAGTCTGTGATGGGAAGGCTGAGTGGGTGGAAGTGGGCATGCCCAAACAGCCCTGCAGGTGACACTGGACAGTTACTTGGAGAAGTTTTCTCAACGTGATGCAGTAGCACAAAAAGATGTAAAATTCAGGCTGCTAATGTGGCATTTCTCTTCTAATAGAGCAGAGAAAGCAACTTTTGCTGGATAAATCTGGCTCAGTTTTTGTTCCCAGAAGACATGCAGCACATTGGCATAGACTGAAATTAACTGAAATGAAAAAAAGAGAAAAGGTCCTGAAGGTTGCAAAGAAAACATTAATCTGGTAAGAGGTAATGAATTTTCCCCTTCACAAATGTTACAAGTGGGAAAGTTTGGAAACATTAGATAAAATATGATGAAAAAAATGTAGGCGGGGGTTGGCAATGGGTATGTTTTTTGTTTGAGTCAATTAATTCCAGCCGGAGTCCATTCAAAGTCTCTTGTAGAAGAATGATGGCAAATTAGAAATGGATTGTGGTTCCCTCTCCTTGTCCCATGGAGAAGGGCTTCATTTTGTAAAAACCTTCTGCCAAATGATATCTCTATCATTCACAACAAAAGAATCAAGGTCTGAAAGGAGAAGACAGGCAGCTTCCTTTCAGAAGATCACACTCTCAATAATTCTTAAATTATTTAATGAACAGTATTCATCAAGAGGACCAGGGGCTCATTGTCTGCGTTTTTCACAAGAATTCTGACCCACATTGTAATAATGTGTCATTCTGAAAGCTGACACTCAAATCATATTAAATCATCTGAACACTGAAGACTCACAGATCACAGATCTCTGTGGCCATCAGACTTTGGTACTTCCTTATCCCACCAAAGCTTCCTTTAAATTGTGTTATCCCTGAGGCTTTGCAGCTCATCTCTTTCAACCAGCACTTAAGGTAATGGCTGCTACTGACAACTGCTTTGATAAAGGAGTTTCTGGCCTGATTTCTGGTACAGATAACAACAACTTCTACAGCCCCAGTGGGGTCTGTGTGCACTTCCTCACTGCTGCTGTTATTCCCTGAAACTTTGTAGTAGTCATGTTGCAATAGGAACCACTCTTCTTTATGGAGAAAGATAACTATAAAACTTCATTAATAACCTATTTTTTTTCTTTCTGAAGGGCTAAAACCAAAACATCGTGGTTTTCATCCTTAATTTTATGCATTCAGATTTGAAAGTGGTGACTCAGCAGAATCAAAAGGCAGTGGAACTCCCTTTTGAGCCAAGATAAAAAGCCTCATCTGCTGCATAAATCTTCGGATCATACTATAAAACAACATAAGAGTGGAACTGGGCATTGTCACTACAACCAGCACACAAAACAATGTTAGAGAATGTCCACCATTGCATATCTACAATCTCTCACTCCTCAAAGCCTCTTCCTCTGGCAGTAACCTGTGATGTTTGAAATAAGCACATGTACTTGGCTCATCCTTGTATTGCAACCAGACTGCCTCCTGCATGGCACCTCCAGCTGCTGCTCGGCCCTGAACAGCATCTTCAGGACTCCACCCTGCCAGGCTGTAGTCCACAGGATTTCTTCTGTGCTCTGTTTTTAGACTGTATCTATCGGGTTCTGCCCAAACACAGTACTAGCAGAAACAGAGATCCGGCACTGTGGGCAACAGTGTGCTCCTCTGAGGCTGAAGGATTGTGAAGGCAACGAGCCATCCAACCTTTGGTCAGCTTCCCAATACCTGAGCAGGCACCCAGGTGTTCACATACCTGCCTGCATGCACACACGGTGTGCCAGTCATTCAAAGCCAGAAAAAAAGGTGATGGGTGAGTTCTTACCCCTTTCCTCTCAAAACGAGGACCATTTTATGCACTGTTATATGTAATACACTGACAGAATCAATGATAAGCTTCATCCTGTTTATAAATCAAAACAAGATTGTTTTCCTAATTACATTTACATCACTTTGTTTTTTAAATGTCCATCATAAACAGGCAACATATTCTGGAATGACATCAAGGACATAGAAAATAGGCAGATACCTTTGCAGCAATATTGATTTGTGATGCCTGCGTGCAATAAAGAAAAGCTTCATTTATCAGGACTCTGAACATAGGGGATTCCAAAAGAAGACTGGAAGCAACAAGAAATTGTTTATGAACAATAATTTTATATTCATACTCAAGGGGGAAAAAAAGCAGAAAAATAGACAAACCCCACTTTTAATTAATGATCTTTACTTTTCTTCTAGGCTTTTCTGACATTGACTCAGCCTCCCCCATGCTGCTTCTCCTTGCACTGACTTCTGCCTGATCACATGACCACAAGTCAAAATGAGATCAAATGATGCAGAAAACTAAAAATGAACTTTAACCCCCACCTCTTCTTCCCAGCTATTCCCCCTGCACTGGCAGGAAGAAAAAAAAAAAGAAAAAAAGAAAAAAAGAAAAAAAATCATATATGAAGCAGAAATCATTCCCCCACCAATGCTGAAGTCGAACAAAAAATGAAAAAAAAAAGTACATTTAATTTGACAAAAATATTTTCCTTTTTGCAGAGTTCTGCCAGTCAGATTATCTGCAACCAGAAGTACAGCATTTAGAATGAAGAGCAGAAATAGAAACGTAGGGGTGGGGACTGCTAGCTCAGAAGAGTCTTTTGTCTGGCGATACTAGAACTAAAGATAATCTTTGTTTATCTTGTATGTTTAACTTGCGTCTTGTATACCCAAAGTGTTGGAAAAAATGTGGAATTACAAGTGAGGAACTGAACAAACCGATAACACAGGGTGTAATTTCTAGGCATGGTGAAGGCAGGAAAAACAAACTCAGCAGCTATTATACCATTTTTTTTCCTCTTTATAATGTCTCCCAGACTTGTGGCACAATAATGGTACAATTAAAGCATACTTCGACTAACAATTTCACATCAGAATGAGATGAATTATGTCACTACTAATACAGCAAAGCAGACCTGCAATGCACCCTGGCTGCGCAAGTACAGCTAAAACTTTACAGAGATGAAGGAGTAAGCTCAAGGCTGCTGAAAACTGAATAGGATTTAAGTATTTAGTGTCACCCAATCAGTGAAATATGATTAATGAGTCTGGAGGAGTACACTGCTTTTTAGTCTCCAAAGCAAGGCGGACATGGGGGGAAACATATTTGAGTTCTTCAGCGATAAAAGCCGCAGCAGAATTCTGCACAGCTAAACTACACGTTCAATTGCAGCTGCTTATTTCTCCTCTGTGTGATTAGAGCCTCCCATTTCCCTCATTACAGGCTTGATATTATTGAAGCAAAGCCAACAGCGAGTTAGCAAGCCAGCAGGGGATCAAATTGATTATACAGTTAGCTGTGGAAAAACTGAAATTCTTTATTAAGGGGAAATGAAATACAGTTAATTTATGCTTCAGCTGAACCCCTCCCACACTATGCTTACTCTGCTGGTACTCTGAATTTTCTCTGAAGTTACAAGACATCTGAGAAATTACAGAAGCTTCACCAATATAAAAATAAGTCAGGCTTTCAGTATTTTTTAAAGGATTCTTCTATTACTAATTATCATAACTCAGTATATAGGACATGGCTATAAAGCCAAAAAGAAAAGTGGAAGGTATTTGGGTTTATGTGGACTAGAAGATTTGCTATCTGTCTTTAGCTGATGTTACAGAGGCAGTCCATAAGTAAATGTAAACATCACTTTATCAGTAAAGAAGCAACTCAGTTTTTGTGGTGTTTCAACCAAAAATCTCTTACTCAAAATGAAGAAAAGAATAATTTGGGACCACAAGTTATTTTCTGAGAATAAGAACAGGCCTGTTACTTCATTTCTGACAAGGACAATCATGAGATAAAATTTGTTTTTAAAATGAGACCTTGCAGAAAACAGCATCACATTTGCCCCATCCCATGTGATTATATCCAAGAAGTTGAGATCTTCCATAGAGAGCTGAGAAATACTGAGAGCTCATGAGCAGAAAATTCCTCCTGTCCCACAGTCTCTTGCTCTCCAACCCCACATATTTGTCCTCAGTGAAGCCCTGATAAATAGAGCTTTGGATGGGACCCTATTGTGAAATATCCCCTCTCCAAACTGCAGTCACCTCCCATTGCTCTCAGCAATGTGGTCCCAGGCCTCCAGCCACTCTTTCCAAAGACAGTCACTGCTTCTTTTAATGTATTTTTCACTGTCCCTGGCAGGACAAGGGATATATCCTCTTCAGAAGGCACCTTGGCTTCTGTTCCATGAGGGAAGAAGGATGCTGTAACTTGTCAAACATTAACAAGAGAGTCCACACAAGGATCTCATGGAGGGAAATGCTTAATGAGACTGCTGCAGGAAAGGAAAATACCATACAATGCATTTTTAATACAGAGTATGACTTTGTCAGGTTTCACAACCTTAATCAAGCTGCAAGGAGGAGCAGCCCTCTATCTGCTGGTCTGCCTCAGGTAGGGCTTCCTGTGGTTTCTGTCTTTCTTGTGGTTTCTCTGCATTTCTGATACTTTGTTCATGTTGCAACATTCCTGTAATGTATTTGCTCCCAATCACTGATGAATGCTTTGAGGTACTGCCAGGTTTTCTGACAAAACTTCTGTCAACTTTCTATACCTGTCAGTGGCTTTTTGGCTGAAAAGATTGTGCTGGTTTTGGCTGTGGTAGAATCAATTTTCTTCATATTAGCTGCTATGGGACTGATTTGTGCTGAAAACAGTGCTCTTAAGACTGAGATGTTTTAGCTGTTGCTGATCAGTGCTTGCACAGAGTCAAGGCCTTTTCTGCTTCTCACCCCACTCCATCAGCAAGCAGCCTTGGGGTACACAAGCAGTTGGGAGGGCACACAGGTGGGACAGCTGACCCCAAGGATACTCCATGTCTTGCTCAGTATACAAAGTGGGGGGGGGGAGGAAGGTGTAAATGTGGGATGTCCAGAGTGATGGCATTTGTCTTCTCATGTCACTATTACATGTGATGGAGCCCTGCTTTCCTGAGAATGACTGAACACCTGCTTGCCCACAGGCAGTGGTGTTTTAATTCCTTGTTTGGCTTTGCTTACAAGCATTAATTTTGCTTTACACATTAAATTGTCTTTATCTCAACCCACGAGTTTTTACACTGTTACCCTTCTGATTCTCTCCCTGATTCCACTGTGGGGAGGGAGGGAATGGCTGTGTGGGGCTGAGCTACTGCCTGGGGTTAAACCACAACAAAAATTTTATGGTCCTATTAGAATAAAAGCAATCAAGCTTGATTTGCAGTACCCGTTTTAGCAGTATTAATACTACAAGAGAAGTAAAAATACACATTATGCTTTTATTTCCTGTTTCCCTTCTCACCCAAGAATTAATAGAATAAAAGTCTTCTTCACTTGCTGCTATAATATCTGAGGAAGTGCTAATAAATGCAAGTGAAAGTTTGCACACAACTTAAAATGCAGAAAAGCTGATTTCAATGAAGGTTGGATGTTTACCAGGAAATGAGATGGATTCAAATTGTCCTTGTGACTGCTTGAGACATACACTCATTAAAGATACCATTGAAGCAATATGGAGGAGAAAATAAATTATTTGAAAGGATAGTGCCAAGACTGGCAAATCTAAAATTTACTACACAGTCATACAGAAGCTATTTTGGGAACCACAATCACCTCTTGGAAAAATAAACACATTTCCACAGAACAGCAATTCCGTATATTGCACTTGGCCATCTTGACTGAAGGCAGTAGGGTAATGAATTTTACAAGTGGCAAAACCCAGTCTCTTGACAAAAACAATCCCTAACCTCATGAAATACAGAATATTTTGTTAAAAGAAAAATAAAATTGAAGGGTGTTTTACATATATATATATATTGCTTATGAGAAAACTTCTACTAGGAGAAAGACAGTAAATCTACAGTACACAAACTCTGACACAATCATTGACATAAAAATGTTGCTTTTATGCTGACAGGTATTTTTCAAAGAGAAACCAAAAATAACTGCTTCACAAAAGATTACGTGAGACAGGTTTCCAAGAAATTCTCTGTGTCATTTTGAACAAATTGTTTCCTGATCCATAGCAGTTATCTATTTCAAACAGTATTACTTATATATGATGCAAAAGCATCACAAGGAAACCAATCACCTAAACACACTGAATACATTGAAGCTGTGACTGCGATGTGACCAGAAAGTTGTTTGTCTGTATATGTACATCTATACACTCATACATATGCATGCAGAGTTTTTTCATAGGCTTTTCTCCTACATTTTGATATGTTTCATTTTGCTTTTCCTTCGCTATGTGACTGGTTTTGACATTCATTTATATATTTATAATTACAAATAATATATTGTGTATATATATTTATAAGATACAACGAAAAATATTTCAATTTTGCAAAGAGAGCCTGGCAAAAGACAGTAAAAGAACTGGGGCTCTTCTCAGTAACTTAAGGGCCATGAAGAACTACTGTTGTGAAAATCAGTCCTCACATGGCTATGGGGGGCTCTTTAACTAAGTGGTGTCATCTTAAGGCAAGGACTTGAATTCTAGAGCCTGAGCACTGATTTGGAAAGCCCTCACTATTTGCGATAGAGCGGCCAGACATAGCAAATACTGTGTGATTTCATAGCATATGACCAAAAAACCCCACAATGGCCCATAAAAAACACATGGGACAGAACTTTTCCTTTAGGAACACATTGTTTTTCTGGAGATAGAGCTGCATACATGTAAAAGAGTTGCATCACTAAACAGATCTATCGACATGAAACAAATGTGACGCTAGGTTCCCTGTGAGCAGGATGAACCTTCATCTTCAGCAAGATGAAGACAACCTGATCCACTCATGGTGCATGTGCCATTTAACCATCTGAGGCCTTAGAAGACACCGGACTGTGGTCAAGAATTTGCAGTTCCAGCATCTCTAAATTCCTTTTGGTTACCCTGTTACTGGTTTCAAATATGAAATAAAATACAATTCAAATAGTTTGAAGGTGGAAAAAATTCTTTTGTACAGTAAGCAACAAAGAAAAGTGTTTGACAGCATATACTGACTGAATGGCACAGCCAGAGCCTCTGTCCTAGCCAAATGCTTTGTGCATTACACAGTATTGTTTCCTAATACTTTCACAGTTGCTTCTAATGCTTTTCTGCCAATAAACTCCAAATGTTTCACAAAGATTCAGACGTTTCAAAAAATCAGTAGTATTTTTGAGTATATTTTTCTGTGAAGCCAAGCTGAAATCCTGAAAGGAGCATTTAAGAAGTTGGGCTGGCAGTGCAACAGGCAGGCATCTCAAAGGCAGCTGCATCAAGAAGAGTGACAAAAATCAAAGCATTTGAAAGTCCTCTGTGAGTATCAGAAATCTGTGGCTTGTGAGTCCTGTTTCCTGCATCTTTAAGACATAACATGTCATTGTTCCACATCAGAGAGCATCCGACTGCAGCTGGGAGCAATAAGCATCACTGATACCAACCACTGCTTTAACAGGTCTATAAACCTGGAATTAAACAATTTTGTCCCTAGGTCATTCTTTGAGTCAGTTACATCACAGAGGAGAGTTGCCTTTCCATCACCTTGCTGACAGCTACATGCTCAACAGATGCAAAGCACTCGTCTTTATCAAAAATTAAAACAATCCTTAGCACTTTGCTGTAACAAAAGGGAATGTTCTCATTTTTTTCAGTTTACTAGAGTTTGAAAGGTCATATAAGTCTACTTTTATGAATATTCTTAACATAATCTGGAATATAAATACAATATCAACACAAATTAAAAGGATTCTGAAATGAGAGACAGATGGAGAATAATGCTTTACCATTGTAATGCTGTTTTATTAAAATCACCTTCTGTGTGAGGCTGATGCACTGCACAGGAATCTGGGCTGTTTTGCTATAAGTGGAAAGTTACTCACGTAGGGTGTCTCTGCAGAGAGGAAGATGCAGCAGAGAGGCGGAGATTTAAAAAGCCAGGTCTGATTTGCAGAAAGAATACAGCAATATAAGAACAGGTACAGGAATTCAAGGACTTTTGTTATATTTGCTATATTTTTGTAGCTTTTCTACCCTGTGTAGAACAAACTCTTCAGGGTTTAGAGCACTAGAAGACCTGGGAAACCCTAGACAACTGGAAAACAAACCTAAAAAGCCCAAACTGAAACCTTCTGAAGCAGTATAGCCATATTGATTCACTTGGAACTCATCAAATCTAAGATCCTTTATGGGGATCCAATAGGAAAATTAAGAAAGGCAAAAGGTAAAACGTGGAGAAGAAGAAAGTTTGATGTAGTCATAAAACAAAAGACTTTGCTAAATTTCCAGAACTCCTTTGGGCAAGTTGTATTTTGAGGTACCATAGGTTCCTTGAGTATGGAAGATGTGTAATCTCCAAGCCAGTTGGGGACCTTATGGAGTTTAACACTGGCTGTTTGTTGCATTGGTGTAAATGTACAAAGCAGGAACATGTAAGATTGGAGCAAGAAGAAAACAGACAAAATTGTCTAACACCCATATAATTGCTATAAGCGTTTTCTTATCTAGGACTATAGCAGAGGGCTGCTCTATTCAATGTGCTTTCGAGCAGCAACTGGAAATGAGCTAGGATAGTCACAGCATTAAACCATCCAGCTGACACTTGAACAACATGTCTAAAATGAGCATATCCAGAAGCACCTAGTGACTGAGGAAAAAAATTCCCTGCTTTTGCATTGCAAGTCCTATTTTTAGATCACAGGTATTTTAAAAGGTTTTCAAGAAGTAAAAAACAGTCAGAATTTACAGAACTAGATCAAAATGTGAAGTGCTGGATGACTGTGGGTGAAGGGAAAGATTTTGGCACAGGTCTTTCGGCAAGACAGCCTAGCTCAGGCTCCTGGCCAGACTCCAGCTTTGGAAGCTACCTTCAGACTCCTCGAGATGACTATCAGCTCCTCTTCCTGCTCCAAGCTGTTGAGCAATAAAGCTCTGAGTTGTCAAACTGATACTGCTCTTTGAAGCAGAAGTGACTGCAATTCAGTCATCAGTGAAATAACTCTCCTGACACTAAAACTAAAACTAAAACTAAAACTCCCCAGTTTCTCTGGAATTAAAAGTGCAATTCTAAATACAACAATTCTGTTTTGTTAAGCTTTTTGATGAGTATTGGTTTGTTACTGTCTTTACATTTGTGATGTCTCATTAGTCATGATTGACCACATGATACTAGAAATCTTTCACTACAAACAGGACTATGGTTGTGCACTTCACAGCTACATTTTAGTAGCATGAGCAGTATTATGAAAAATGGTTTTATTCTTTCATCATGTAGTCTCAACAAAGCAAGAGAATAGAGGATATCTGAGCACAACAGAAGCACTTGGGACTGGCAAAGCTGAACTTGAAAGATTACTCCTTTCCTCATGGAAGCTGCTCTCATCATGTCAACATTTCTTCAGCATCCCTAAAAGTGAACCAGAATATCCTGTGAGTAGTGACAATAACTCTCTTGTCTATCAGCCACCTTTTATTTTGTTTTGGGGCAAGGCTTTTGTGTTCTTTTTATTTTGGTTGGTTTGGTTTGGTTTTGTTGGCCTATTTTTTTTTTGGTTATTTGCTTGTTTGTGTCAGTTTTTGTTTGTATTCCAGGGAGATTAAAATTTTGCACCTATAAATTTTTGTTTTCCAAACCATATTGCAACTTCTGATCACTAGCACCTGTATCTCAGCACTGATTTCTTCTGGCTGACTTCTTGAGTACCCCACTAGAAAGTGTTTCCTTTCCATCACATTTGATAATTTGCTAAAACATTTCTAAATCACCATTACTCCTTTCCATGTTCTCCAAGTGATGCTGTTGGGAACTTTCTAGCAGTGTGTCTGTGAATCAAAGCTGGTATTTTTATAGAGAAAAACAAAGAGTAAAAACCTAGCTTGCTTCTATCTTTCTTGAAACTATGATTTTCGTACAACAAAGATGATTATTAGGACATGTGATCTTACTCTCCTCCTCACCACTGCCTTTGCTTCAAGAACAAAAGCCGCACTATCATACCTGCAGAAATATCAAAATGACTGAGGACACAGCTCCCGTGGTCCAGAGGTGCTGGAGGAGATCTGTTTTCAGAAAGATCTCTAAGGCACACAAACTAAAGATAACTTAGTTTTCTACAAATTGATTGTAAAAGAGAGAACGGCATCTGAACTAAGGATGTCTCAAAGTTGTGCCAAGGGAAGTTTAGAGCAGTATTAGGAAAAATTTCTTCACCAAAAGGGTTGTCAAGCACTGTAAGTGGTTGAGGCACCATTCCTGGGTGTATAAGTGCAGCACTTAGAGACATAGTTTAGTAGTGGGCTTGGCAGTGTTTTGTTAATGGCTGGACTCAAAGGTCTTTTCAACCTAAATGATTCTATGTATCTGTTACTGAATTAAATCCCTAGCTCTTAAGCAACCAAGCAACCATGAGACAGAAATGAGACAGAAAAACAATCAATCATTTAAACAACTAGAAATAGATAAAAAACTGGCTTTGGTACAGAGGCTTTTCTGACTAAGGCCAAGTTTCTTTATGTAAAACAAAAAGCAGATCAAAACTATACAGTCTTTCTGATTTAAAGCATATTTCTGGTTGTATTACAAAAATTTCTTCTTTGGGATACACCCATTGGGAAGTTCCAGCTTTTTTGATCATGCTGGCTGTCAAAAATGCATATAGCTTTGTTGGTGGGAAGGACCATTTTCTCTTTCCAGGCTCAGACTCTTATTATAGCTTAGATCAAACCCTGCAATAAAACCCTGTAACAGACGCCAATTCTATCATATGCAAATACTTAAAGTTCTACTGAATTCCCTAGTTTAATCGACCATCTACAGCCTTACTTATCCTGAGAACATTGCCAGAGGTGCATTTGTTCCTCATCATTTCATACTGTAGGCATGGACACAATGTAAAATTCAGTTGTTGTGTTCATCTTACAGCAGGAAAAGAACTGCCTTAACAACATGAGCTCAGAAGAAACAAATTTCGATATATTGTTACTGTCTGAAAACTGGATTTTGGACTAACAGACCTTCAAAGCTTTGTTTGACAGCGCTGTGAAAGCTTGGAAGGAGTGTGCAGCATTACTGGGTGCACTTTTAAGAACACAGAAAATAACCCCCTGCTCTCAGACCCAGCTGCCTGTGGCCCTTCCCTTTGGTACCCTCAAAAAAACCCCGCACAAACTCTCCCAGAGGAAGAGGGCACTGCTGTGTCTCCAGTGGCATTACCAGGCTAGCAGGGGCTGCTGCAGCTAGGCTGCTGCAAAATATATGTCATTTCTCATTTTTGCCAGAGAAGAAAACCCATGAACAGTGACAAGTCTGCCATTAAGAGTGTGATGTCTGTATTACAGACCAGCTCTCTAGACTGCTATGAAAAGCAAGATATATTAAAAAAAGAAGCCCAAGCAATATCCATTTCATGAAAATAAAATGCAAAATGGCATTAAGGAAAAAAGAGGCAATGTCTTTCATTTAAAACACCACCTTTAAACTTTACTTAAGCCTTATTCATTTGGTAAGTCAAGGAAGCACACATGGACTCCAGGAGGAGCTGGGATGAGTGCATATTGACCGTAAGAATTTTCTGTAAGCCATGTCGCTATCTACTGACAGATCACTGAGATTTATTTATTAAGGAGGCAGCAGGTAGCCTTCTAAGCCAGACCTGTATCCACAGTGTGAATACATAAAGCAGCCTACAAATATGAGAATTCTTAAGAGTGACTTGAGGCTGCTCTCCAGTCTCAGGCTGACCAGCCCTTACATCTCTTCTCTCTGAGAGAGCCAGTCTCTTCCCTGCAGCAGACTGGAACACCAGCCCTCCCTACCAGGTTCTCATCCCAGGACCTCAGGCTGAACAGCAGAACACTCTCCTGCCTTAGCACTTCCCTGACTAGCTGTCAAGCCTCCTTGCTCCTCACTCCTCCATTCCACAATGCTCTCACTTTTGCATTTTCAAGCTCTTTATCTCCAGCAGTCCCCCCCAGCAAGTAGCCACCTTCAGTCCACTGCTTCCATGTTGCTTTGTTTTGTGACTGCTATTGCACAACTGGATGTACACTCATTATCCTGTAGCTGGTGGAGGTAACCAGTCCACCTTCTTAGCCCTTTTGCCTTCCCCTCTGCAGGTACTTGTATCCCAGCTCAGGAATCACCTAATAAAATGGCCAGTGTCCAGGACAAACTTTTTAATAGATTAACTGGAATATTTTAGGGGGAAACAAACAAACAAACAAAACCCCAATGAAAATCCCTAAGGAAAAAAATGCACAAACAGCCTGCAGCAGCAAAAGACAGTAATTTGCTTTCTGAACTCATTTGCTGTTGAGTAAATTATAAAATAAAATTATATTTCCACTTTCTGCCTCCAAAGGAGCAGAAGGGAATAAGAGGGGAAAGCATAGCTCCGGAGAATCAGGAGATGTGGCTGCAGCTTTCAACTCTGCTGGAGATATCCTCTGACAGAAGCGCTACCTCCACTAGGCTGTAGGCTCAGCATTAAGTACCCAGGGTTTGGTGGATTCACTCTGCTCAAAACCACTCTGCCATTTTCAGGTGAAAGTTGACGTGGTTGGAGGCTCATAATCAACTATGTTGCTCTTTATCCTTTTTACTTACATTCCTTTTATCACGCACGTCGCCATAAGACATAGGAAAGCCAAGACAGAACAGTGATAAAAACCGAAAATAAGGACTTTTAACCTTGTAAATAAGTGCTTAGCCTTGCTAGTGACGGCAGCTTTCCCAGGGCAGCTAAACATCGCTCCCTCGTGTGGTTAAAGCTCAGTATTGCTAATTTAGCAGTACTGCAGATCTTTGCATGAAAATTCAGGGAAGAAAGGATTATTCGCCTAGATTTGCATCTCAATGCACAGTTACATACGAATTCACACATGCAAAAATATGAGTACAATAGTACACTTGGCACAGAGTTCACTCTGAACAGACAATTTCACCTCATATCTGTGTTGAAGGCTAAAAAAAAAAACATCCCCCTCACAAGGCTGACAAAACCAGAAAAGAAAACTGGGACCTTATATAAATATACAACTCCATACAAAAGAGGTTGTAAGAGATCGAGTTTTTCATATGCAAACACTGATTGAACTGTGGCCCTCTGGATAACAAATAGTTAAACTCACAGACTAGCTTGGAAATTACAGATGTGAAACTACTGAACCCCTTGAGGATTAACACACATTCTTAAATCTCTTCTCAGGGTATGCAGAATCCTATACAAGACTTTCTGTGAGCATTTCAAGACTGTGGGGGGGCCCGGAGACTTCATCAATTTATCTGTTGATTCACCTGAATGATGGCCATTATAAATCTGACATACAGTGTCATGACAAAGTCCCTTACTCACGTAAGTATACATGAGATATGTTATTAGTGCTCTTTAACAGAGCTGTACTAATACACCCTAATGCCTCAGAACCCCCTCCCTTGCCCTGGTTTCCAACCTGGTAGCAAAACAGAGGATGCCTCTCATTTTGTCTCAATGTGGTGGATCCTTCTTTATGCAGCTTATGCATAAACAGATTGCTACAGACAAAAAAAAAAATCAACAGTCAGTACTACTTCCAGTCATGCTGCAATTTAAACAATGAAATAATTAATGATTTTCTATGCTTTCATTGCTAACAAGTCACAGTTTATTTAAAAGGCCAAGTGTATTAGAATTTTTATATGAAATATCAGTGTGCAATGAATTCCTCCTCAAAACCACTGGAGAGTGAAGATAGGAATAGACAACTGAAATTATTGAAGTTTGTGTTCTCTTGACTCAATAGCAGGTTATTTGAATAAGAAAGCACTATTACATTATATAGTATGAGCGATATGTTTATTCACAGGAGTAACAGCTAATAAGTATTTCCAGCTCATATCAGGAAATGTTCAAATTTATCTAAAACACATAGTTACTGTTATGTGTTGCAAAGAATGGTTGGAGATCAAGAACCGAAATACCTTTAACATAGGACATGCAATGTCATTTAATCCCAGGCAAAAATAAAGGAAAATATGCTCTGTGGGTATTTTCCATCCTACCTTCTGTAAAACTCTTTCAAAATGTTTGTTGCATTCAAATTGCAAATGCTCTTAAAAGAGGAAAATAAAGAGAGCATAAAGGTGATATTTTGGGAACAAACTGCAACTACTTATGTCCATGCTTTCCAGGAACTTGCAGCTGCCTTTTTTCCCCCTCAGTAGTGACTGCAGCTGATCTTGTTCTTATAAGAAAACTAGACCCATCCCAACAGGAGTTTCCCCTCAAGCAGCCTCCCCACACTCCCCCATCCTTAAGGAACCATAATTCAAGCTTAAATACTTTGAAAATAAATTCATTTTCCTGCAGCAAAGGAAGACTGATGCACAAACATTAGAGCAATCTAATTTTAGATCATTCAGACAATACGCTGGATCCTTACGCACATTTATTTAAGGCTATTTATAGTCCTCCAGACACTGCTGGAAGTATAGTCATCCATTGTGGAGCTACTCTGCTGTGCCTGGGTTTGGAAGGGAGGAAGGGAGGGAGGGATGGAGGAGGCAATCAAGGCTCTGATTGTTCTGTGGAACACAGGTATGGAGGTGTTGGATGAAATGTTCATTTGCAGGCTGAAAGGAGATCAAAAGGTTCAGCTGCTTAGCAACTCTGCTGCTGCCAAAAACTGTAGGGGCACTGGAGAATTTGGAAGTCCCAAACCACACCAAATTACAGGCCCAGATACAAATGTTGCTCATAGCTGCAGGCATGGAAAAGGGACCGTGTGCCAGAGTGGGGGGAAAAACCCTGAAACAGTTTTTAGTCCTCTGGGGACAATTTTGGAGCAGCAGAAATGGCTATTCTGTACCTCAGAGCCTGAGTGTTAAAGTCAGCAGCTTCCTAGAAGGCATGTGACTTCCAGAACAAAGTTCTTCTTTTTGTTGTAGGCACTTGCAAGCTCATCTGAACATTGACACTCCACAGTCTCTAGGCCTTGGTTATCAAAAAGCCTCTCAAACCCCAGACCTCCTTCATTTCTTCTTTTTAATTCCACTTAAAAAAAACCCCAAACCAAACAAAAATCCCCACATCTTCTGGCTTCAGATGAATTTTAACAACACATCTAAGGCAACATTTCCAGTGCACACATCCAGAAGTTGAACTATAATTCATGCTTGGTTCTCCATGGTGTCACAGAAGCCTTTGGATCATCAGCTTCAGTTCTCCTGCTGAAAAATGAGAACGTACTGCTTCTTCAGTTTGCCTTGTCTGATACATGGATCATCTTTTATCATATTTAGATGCAAGTCCTGGGGCCACTAGCTATTCTAGAGCAGACGTGCTATTTTAACTCACAGTGTCATTCAGCTATCCGGGTCAAAGGATTCCCAGGTGCAAGTATGGAAAGTCCAAAGCACTACAGCACAGCATCTTGTTTTCATTACAGTATGTCTTGAGTAGAAAAATTGCCTTTGAAGCTATTGGTGACTTTTGACAACCTTCCCCACGAACCTGCCCATGCAGAACCCAAGGCCGTATTGTTTTTCTTTAGGGCAGCAACTGCAAGGCACAGCAGATAAAATGCATTTGTAGGTCACAGATCCTTAAGTCACTGACCTAGTATCTATGTGAGCTAAATATGATCTACTATTTAAAGAGAAGCACATAGGAAGTTTAAAATGACTATTCCAAGGTTCACAAAAAGACTGAAATCTTTGCTATTAGATCTAAGTCTGTCCTTGGAAGTATTGGCCAGCTGCTGTTGGGGTGATCAAAACATGTTGCTTGGAACTCCGAAACATAGTTCTTCACTGGAAGTAAACAACTTTGCATTTTATGAAATTACCACGGACAAAGATAAAGGACTAGTAATATGGGAAAAGGACAAAACAAACCAGCATAACAACTAATAAGGTAGTTCTATCTTGAAGATTTTTGTTTCTAAAAATTGTATTTTGTAAATTAGTTATGACCCTTTAGGAATCAGCTGCTCTCCAGTGAAAGAAATCCAAGATACTCCCAGCAATGAGGGCAAGCCAGCAGCACACCTGCCAAAAGGGGTTAATTTATTGCACTGTCTTCTTTTAGGACCTCATGATCCCAGACCTTTGAAACATTCTGTGCTTGCTGTGGAAATATTGAAGAACTAAAGTATTATGGCCAGTTTCAGCCATATGCTTATATATAAATGGTACTGTTGAAAAGCATTAGATAAATCATTTAAAAAATGTTTTGATGGCATCAACAAGAACAACCACTGCATGGGCACTGCATTACAAACAAAACCAAGAGGCTGCTAGAGAGTGAGCATGGACAAGGAAGACCAGGCTACATTCAAGATAAAGTCTTTCACTTCTATGTTGGCAAGTTACTGTTTATTTTCCTTGTGAAGAACTATTGTATCACTGATCAAAGTCCTAAAATGAATACTGCAGCATTCTAGGAATACAGTTACACAACTCAACTGATGTGTAAACTCCTGTAGCAAAACTAGCTAAGACAGGGTGCCAACCAGAGGGATCTGGACAAACCTGAGAATCAGGCCCATGGGAATTTCATGAGGTAAAAGAAGACCAAGTGCAGGGTGCTGCACCTGGGTTGGGGCAACCCCTGGTATCAATATGGGCTGGGGGATGGAGAGATTGAGAGCAGCCCTGCCAAGAGGGACTTGGGGATGCTGGTGGACAGCCTCAGGCACATGGTGTGACTCTTGGGGATGGTCCTGTGGAGGGCTAAGAGTTGGACTCAATGATCCTTGTGGGTCCCTTCCAACTCAGCATATTATGTGATTCTGTGGATGAGAGGCTGGATACGATTTGGCCATGTGCACTTGCAGCCCTGAGAGCCAACCGTGTCCTGGGCTGCATGAAAAGCAGCATGGCCAGCAGGTCAAGGGAGGTGAGTCCGTCCCTCTGCTCTTGTGAGACCCCACCTGGAATACTGCTTCCAGCTCTGAGTTCCCCAGCACAGGAAGGACATCAACCTATTGGAACAAGTCCAGAGAGGGGCCATGAAGATGATTAGAGAGGGGGAACACCTCTCCTACAAGGAAAGGCTGAGAGAATTGGGTTTGTTCAGCCTGGAGAAGAGAAGGCTTCGAGGTGATTTAATTTTAGCCTTCCAGTATCTGAAGGAAAACTACAAGAAAGAGGGAGAAGGACTTTTTACAAGAGCATGTAGTGACAGGACAAGGGGGAATAGATTCAAACTAAAAGAGAGTAGGTTTAGATATTAGGAAGAAATTCTTTACTGTGAGGGTGGTAATGCACTGGAGCAGGTTGTCCAGAGAAGCTGTGGATGTCCCATACCTAGAGGTGTTCAAGGCCAGGCTGGAAGGAGTTTTGAGCAACCTGGTCTAGTGAAAGGTTGGCATGGGCTTGGAACTAGATGACCTTTAAGGTACTTCCAACCCAAACCATTCTATGATTCTGTGATGTGAATATGTATCAGAAAAAGTAGTTTAAAAAAATCAAATAATCCAATCTAGAAGTGAATGAAGTGTTAGGATCTACTTCCCAATAAAGAAAAAACCATTTAAGTCCAAAAATAAAGCATTTAGGCAAAAGGTACATAAAAGATAGCACAGATAATCACATGTACAGAAACATTTCTGCACAAGAAAATACTAAGTAGACAGGGAACCCTCAGCCTTGAAACAGAGAGGTCTACAAAATTAAGCATAGTATGAGCAAGATGAGGAGGGAATGATTATTCACTACTTGAGACACACAAGGAAATCATCAGGTTTAAAGTACAAGCCACAGGAAATACTTCTTCCAAACAAGGCATAGTTAAATTGTGTAACTTACTTAAGTGTTGTGGATGCCAAGTATTTAAATGGGTTCAAAGGGGATTATACAAATGCATGTAGAATACTTCCATTGGTGCCTCTAAAAAATTAAAAATAAAATAAAAAAACACTAGTTTTGATTCACCGGGTGCTTCAGAAGTGCATAAACTGATGACTGCCAGAAATTGGGGAGATGAAACAACAGGACAGTACTCAAAGTTTTGCATCCTCCCATAAAGGGTCATAAATGCCAGACACTGGAACACGTGGTCCTCTGGGTTTGTCCAGGATAGCAGCTCTTTGCAAAGGAGCTTTACAGCTGTGGAGACGAGAAGTCTGGTGGAGTCCCCCATAAGAGGAACCTCCAGGGTTAACTATAGTTTTTCTTGGCCTACACTGCAGCTCATTCTCATGACTTCCCTGACTTGGGGGGCAGAGAAGGGGAAGAGGGGAGAGTGAGAGAGCAGAAGCAAAGAGGGTCAAGAGAACTATAGCACCATTCATGTTGCCTTTACAAACTGTTTGCTTCACCTTCTAAAAAATTTTCCTCCAGAAAGCTTCCGAGACTTTTCTTGATAAAACAGTTTACAATGTCTGAAAGGTTTTTTTATGGCATGCTATGAACAAAATTTAAATACCAGTGCCAAGAATTAGAATGATTTACATCATTCTCTCCAGGGTGGGGCATACTCTATCCTCTAAACAGAGGCTTTTAACGTCCCCCATGCTGCAGAGCTGCATTATTGCTATAAATTAAAAAGTTTCAGTTTCAAATCTCCGAAGTTCTTGAAGCAGGGCAGGTTTAGTGGTGGCGAGATGGGGATATGTATTCAAGTCCTGAGGGAATCAACTGCTTCCAGCACAATCACAGCTCTTGGCTCCTGCTGAATTCCTGCAGGTCTCAGGGCAGCCCTTTATCTCCAAAGGCATAGCCACAGCAAGAGGAAAGTGCTTGACATTGTATCTTCTTCATGTAAGCACTGCAAATCTTGAGACCCATTTTAAACTCCATCTCCATAGATGTGGAACCACACAAATTAATGTTTTGCACATTGTCTGTCTCAGAGGTCAGCATGGCAATACTAAGCCAGTGATTAGGCTAGTCAAAAACTCAACCTGTTGCCATCAATTTAATGAATTATAAATCAAAGCACATTCACAGCTCATAACATAATTCAGATACTTTGACATCTCTTACCAGAACTACCCAAATCCAGATGTTCAGGAAAGTTTTGCCCAGACTTCACCAAAGTTCCAGGACATTCCTGAAGGAGAGCCATATTTCTTATTTTTCTTCCAGAGATAGATTTCCCCTGCACTGCTCTACTTTCCAGCAGCAAAAGCAATCCTACCAGGACCCAGAACAGCTAGAGCCAGGGTAGGTTTTGGTTTTTTTTTCTGGGCAGACTAGGGCAAAATTGCCCCAAAGACAAACACAAAAATTAGTAGACTACGCTATTTTCCAATGTCACACCAAAACACTTTCTTCTAGATAAAAGGGGACATATGCTAAAAGAACAAAACACTTCCTTAATATTGTAAACAAAATCTGGAAGCTGCAACTTTTATTTTCTGACAACTTGGTTTAACTATTGCAGGCAAAGTTTTCATATGGCTCCTGCAGCATCTAAAGGGAGATGTCCAAAAGCAACACTCTCACTGAACAAAGGTCTCCTACTGGCAGATAAAAGCTGAAATTTCATTGCAGAAAACAATTTAATAAGCTTCTCTAAGAATAACATTGATTTGAAAACATTAAAAATTGGTGGAAATAGAGAGTGCAGGTTTTCTGTACTTTCTCCCACCCCAAGGATTAAGCAAAGAAATCAACATCTGCCACAGCACTGCGAACTTGCCTACAGAACTGATCACAGACAGCAGATGAAATCTGAGGCTTACTTTGCACTCTCAATGCTGCTTTTAATCTGAGGCATTGCACTTTTGGGTTAAGATAAAGCCTTAATACTGGATATCTACATCCTGTTTGCTCAACCAGAAGTGAGGAAGTAGCTTCTGGCCAAATAAGGATACCTTCCAAGCCCTGCAGAATATAACATGGGTTTTATTACTCTGACAAAACTACAAGGAGTTGGGTCTAATTTAATTCAATGCTCTGTTTTCCAAGTTACAGCACAAATGCTTCTTAAAAGGCAAAAAGTAATTTTTGCTGAAAATTCAGTAAAAACATGAGCCTCTGGAAACACTCTGGCTACCAGTCACCCAAATTCAAACATAGCTGCCTCAGACTGTGGTGGCCTCTAGTGGCTGCTTTTCCCACAACCCAGACTCATCACATGATTTAGCTTTTAAGACTGCATCTGCTCCATTTGCCATCCCTATTTGCTGGTTCACTCAAAAAGTGACAGTAGAGGGAGACGATGTATTGAGAGGTGCAACAGGGGAAAGATAAGGTAGGAGTTGTTACAATCATCTGAGATCCCACTTACCTATAAGTGTCTACCTGTCCTAACCACCTACAGTTGATTTAGTCACGTGACAGGTATACATGGTGGCAAGATAGCTCTGGTTCTTAAAATTATGTATTCTCCAACGATTTCACAACACAATATCTTTTTAAGCTACAATGTAAGCTATAATGTCTAACAATGAAGTCAAGAAAAAAATGTGTTCATGAAAGACTTAACACTCACTTATCCTTTTCTTCCAATTTGTTTGAGGATTTGCAAGTTACAAATGGAGGTTTTTACGAGTTATTTAACTAGTTCAATAGTTCTTCAAAAGCAACAATCTGATGTATCTAGAGGTGACCTGAATATAGAGCTAGTGGGATCTGTACTCAGTCTCTCCACAATGTATCAAATCAAACCCATGGGAAAGTAACATTCATAGTAAGAGGTCCCTAAAAACAGTCTAACTTTCCTAGGTTGGGTACAGTCCTCAGGTTCCATATTGCCTAGCTCCCCAATAGAGCAGCACTGAGGGTCAGCTTCAGATTGGATGAAATTTTACTCTTCTGTATCAGTGAAGCTGAAGTCTACGCAGGGTTTAAAAGTTGTGTAGCTGAACAGAGTGGAGACACTGGAATAGCAAAGCTCACAGGCCACACCAGACACTGCCCAACACAGCTTGTGGTGTCCAAGTTCATGGTTACCCTCGCAAGCTGGAAAATGCTACTCAAAGGATATAAAATGCTGCACAAGCAGTACAGCACACAAGCCCCACCTTCCCAAGATGAAGGGTCAATGTAGTTTCTCAAGTTGATAGAAGATGAGAAACTCAAGTCCTGAACTCCTCATAATTTTGTGCAGGCTCCAGCTCCAGCCTAAGTTACAAGACATTCCCCTTCAGATTAAGCAGATTTTCTGTCTGTGTTCACTGGTTCAAGTGAATATCCCCCAAAAAAATCACTGTATTTGTCTTTAACCAGTATGTCACTGATGCTGCTGGACTGTAAGCAAGGCCAGATGCAATTTACATAACTCAATTTTTGTAACAGACTATTCAAGAACAGTTTTAATTTGATACTGTTTATTATGATATCCAGGAAAACAATAACAAGGTGATTGCTTATTACAACTTCCACAATTGGGCTCCAGACCTTACAGTCCTGGGTACACGCACACACACACACACACACGCGCGCGCGTGCGCACGCACACACACACAAAGACAACCCTTGCCACAAGAACGTACAATCTAAATAAACAAAACAAACATAGTTAATCAAGAAACAAAGAGGAAGAATCACCTGCGTGAGAACACAAGTAAAGTTTTGACTTGATTTCTAGTCTGGAGTTCAAAAGCTGTAATTCCTACTCTGTTACAGTCATCTTATGACCATGGGCTGAATTTTTATCTGTTGATTACAATTCAAGATATACTCTTCAACACTTATAACCAATATAATGGAGACACAAAGCTCAAGTCCTAGACCATAATTAGTGGAGTGGTATACAGCAAAACCATAGTCTAGAGATTTAGAGAATTTAATTGTCCAGTTTCATAAATGAGAAAGGCAGTAAGAGTGAACTGCAATATGCAAAGGAAAAACATCCAGGAATATCAATTTCTGCTAAACCAGTCAAGATTTACTAATATTTTTTTCAATTCAATATATCAAACTGCTTAACACTTTTCTGTGTAGAATGAAGTAACAACTGTGCTGAGCTGCATGACAATGCCTGACCTTTACCATTAACCACAATAAACACAGACAAAGAATGAATATTGAAAGGCTATCAAATTATAAAGCTGCACTCTATCTGCACTGATTCTGCAAAAAGTTTCAAACACAAAAAGAAGAAAAAGGAGTTGTCATTTCTGGCACTCACATCATAGACTTGCCATCCTTGAACAGAATAAAACTAAAGTACTGGCAGAAACCTAAAATAAAAGTGACAGGACATATAGAGATCAAGTGTATAGGATTCAAAACTGGGCTGTTTAAAAAAAAACAAACAACAAACAGAAATCAGAGTTGTTGCCTTTTGAATTGACAACATCAAAAGAACTTCTCTAAAAGGCAGAAAATAGTCTACTGCTGCTAGAGCCTAGCAATGCTCAGCCATCCTTCACCAAAGGGAACTGACAGTGGCAGATGCTAATAGCAGTTCCATTTCATCCACAATGGCACTTTCTCTATGGATGTGAGCTATATCCAATGCAAGTTGTATTTCAATATATTCATCCTAAAAGTTTCAGTTTCCATGAAGGAAGTTCTGATGACAACCAAAACATTGATGTGCTTATTTCTTGCACATCTGATCCAGGAACAGAAACACTGTTCCAATTTTAGCTCTGAAGAACATACAAAATTCCTAATGTGTAGAGATATAAGCTTATCAGACCAAAAACTGAGTAGGTCAGGGAGCAGTGTGAAGAAAGGATACTCCACAGACATTCACCGCAACAACCTACAGTATATAAAACAACCCCACCAACAAACAAAAAAGCATGGGCTAATCTAGTGCTCTAAAGACAATCCACAGCTAACAATGTAAGAAATTCAAATATGATGAACAGATGATAACTGACGTCAGTCCTTTGAAGTTTTACTCTTTTTAAAGTATCTTCTAAATATTCCCCAAACCTTCATTTTCTAGGGCATTCTCATACACTGCACCAGAAGTAACCTAAATATTTGCACAACAAGATGACTATTACTACAGCCTGCAGGCATTAAACCAGAACCCCTCTCCCTAAAACACATTGTCTCCATGTGCAGGCTCTCACCAGCCTGTAAATGTTAAAAACACCATGACTGTCTCTACTTTGTGTTCAAGTCCCTTCAATACTGCCATTTTCCAGAGAACAATTGGGACAGCAGTGCTCAACACTGCATAGGGAGCCTATTGAGGCTGCCAGTCTCCATCTTCTACAACACAGGCCCAAAGGGCTGAGTCATAAATGGAACCAAACGCAAGTATGACCTAGGAATCAGCTGGTGAACTTCCTGAAAACAGGAAAACAAAATAAGAGAAACCAAACAACCCTCCCCTCCAGGTACCAAGACAGGCATGCAGTGCAGTTCTTGCAAAACTCTCTGGAAGACCTACTTCAACACATAAAGGGTTCATGTGGAAAAAAAAAAATCCCACACCAAAAAACCTGCAGTTTCCTGGCTGTTAAGGAAAGTAATCTTGTTTGTTTGATCCACGACAACCTACTAAATTCCTATTTCTACACCACCAGTATCACCTTGCACTGCTTGGAAGCCTTGATGACAGATAAAAGGTACCTCAGTACAGTAAAGTACAATTAATATTTCCCCTTCCCCCACAATATCTGCCAAAAATCCATTAATACTTAATGGATTTGGCATGTAGGAGCCACCAGAGAGACCAGCTCCTTTCTGGTACCAATGACTGGAAGCCTGTAAAGGAGATCTTCCAACTCATACTGTGATCTAGTGTCATTTTTAAGCAACATGCTGATGAAAGGTGTAGCTGACTGAGAACATGATTCATCTTTTCCCTGCGTCTTTTCTTCTTGTGTATACCTAACTACTTGAGACCCTCTGTGATTACCATCAGGCAACTAAACCAGTGGAAAAAAAGCCAAGCAAACACCTGCACCAGCTCCCTGATCTAACTCACCATGCACCCAGAAAACCTTATGCTAGCCAAGGCAAAGGACAGAACTCCCAAATTGGCAGCAGCCTACATTATTTTCAGCTTAGCATGACCATGGAAATGCTCCCTTCCCTTTAATATAAAGTTTTGCTCCTGACAAAATCACCTCAGGTGCAGTTAGTCAGAAATATTCAAAGAAAAAATGGACTACAGATGTGTACTGACCCTTTTTAAAGATGTCCAATTATTTGTACCAGAGTACTGCACTGCTTATTAAAATATATAACTCCATTAACACAATTAAAATTTTCAAGGAAAAAAGTACTAAAAGTAGTAAAAATATAAAATGCTTACAAATAATGATATTTTTCCAAATGCATTATCCCAATGTCCTCAATTTCTCTTCATCCTAACAGAAATAATCAATGCATTTTCTTATTCAAGGCAAATTCCTTCATAATTCCTAAGTTTGGGAATGGGATCACCAGAAAAGCAGTATTTCCAAGGAGTATTTCCACATTCAGGAATAATTCACACAGGAGAAATCAGTCTTTGCAACTAGTCAAAAAGAAAATGTCCAGTGAAAACTAAAACTCTGAAAATTAATTTCAGCTGCTCGGCTGCTTTGGTGTTATTATATATAATCCCTTTAAAAGTAAAATACTAGTTTTGATGGTAGATTCTGGCGCAGAAACCAAACACACATTTTGGGGGGCAAAAAAGTTATAAAATCATCTATTGTTAAATCTTGAAAAGTTCTGTGAAGATGGGGCAAAAGGAAGCGGGTTTAAGAAAAAAACCCAACCAAATAAGCCTCATTCACTGCCTGTAATTATTCCATTCAAATCCACCTATACAGACAAAGCTTTCTCTTTGTGGGACCTGTCAATTGGCCAGGATAAATTACTGCAGCCTAGCTAAAAATTATTTTATTAGGCATAGTTGAATAAAATAATGTCTATTTTCCTGATTCCATAATTAAGACATGATTAGTTTCAGCTTACTGAACTGCATATTACAAGAAAGAGCCAAAAATGCAGTAACATTTAAAAATCAGTTTTAAGCAACTCAAAAGAAGTTATCCAGTCAAAAAATAGTCTTATGCTAAAACAAGTGATATCAAACTGGAAACCGAAGTCTCAACATCTTCAAAGCTCACGAGTGTTTCCATCCCAAGGTAGAAAATTAAAAATTACTGCTTTTGCCTCATCAAACATAATAAATATGTATTTTTAGTTATGACACAAAAAACAGAAGATATTGGCTTCCAATATTCTATCCAAATTTTAAACAACTCTTATTGTTCTCTAATACTTGGCAGATGGCAACAACTCCTCTAAGGCAAGGATGAAGACTAAGTCATTGTGGAAACAAAAATGCTTTAGTGAAAGTCCAAAGGCCAAGAATGTCTGTCCATAAGGCCAAGACAAAAAACAATGTCCGTATTAACAGTCAAGAATATATTCTTTTGAAGTTTTTGGAAATTAACCTGAAGTTTGCATTTCAAGACTACTGTGCCATAGAATGAGGTTTAAAAGAAACAGTTTGCCTTAGGGAAACAACTACTACAACCCTCAGACTCCTTTAAGTCTTAAAGATCTCAAGAAGTACCTTGATTGCTCCCTTCATAATTTGTTCCTCCATGTGTCATGATTCTGAGAGCCCAGAATATCCAGATATCACAAACTGACACAGAGTCAAAGCACCAGACTAGACACTTAAAATTTTTTCCCTCCTTGGCTTAAGGTACAAGTTGAGAGCAAGGCACACAGAATTTATGAAGGTCTTGCTAGAAACATCAGACAGGAAACATGATTTTGGACAGTGCATATATAATGTACACAATTCTCTCAAAATTTCTGAGTTCCCATTTTCCAGTTTCATGGTCAGATCAGACAGATTCACCGTTCCACCACTTCAAATTAAGACATAGGATAGCTACTTCTACTGAAGCAGACTTGGCATATTACAGGGCATGCTGCCCCAGAGTTCTCAACCCAAGCAAGTACAAGTCTGCCAAGTCCACTTCAGGAGCTGTGAACCAAATACTTGGGAATTGCAACTGTAATTAGCTGAAACATATAATAAATTATACTGCAATCATTCTAAATAGCACTAAACATTTGAAGAATGGATAGTTACTTGTAGAGAAGATTTTGTACTAGAAATGTTTATTCTGAATAGTAAGCAATTGAATTGTAGAAGATACAGAATGCAGATGCATTACTTTGTTGGGTATAAACTCAATTATAATAACAGGTTTTAATTAAAATTATTTTATTTATCAGCTTGATTGCTCATATTTATTCCTCAATCAATAAGCAGTTCAATACTTGGGTTAACTTGATAGACTAATTTAGCAACTTCTTCTTAAGACTGAAATAAATCTCTCAGTCATTCTCAAGCACAGTGGGTTGAATTATGCCCATCACAAAGGTGTACAGAGGAAACAATATATGCATATTAAACTGGAAAACTAACTGGACAAAGCTTCACACTGAACACAATTTTGAAAGATAATGGAAAAATTCTAAAATTTAGGTTTTTCCAGTTGTAGCAAAGGGCACAATAAATCAGTTTTAAGAAGCTGTAGCTTTTAAATATTTTTTCATAAAAATATATATAGGAGAAATCAAACTATTTCCTAAGAGAGGTGAAACAAAGCAAAGCAGTTAGAATAAAGGAATGTTTCTCATAACTTGATCCATTTATTTAATTCCCTCTTCATGGAGCAATAATTGCCTCCCAAACAAATATAACACATTGTAAAAACCTCCACCCTCTAAAATCAGACAAGTTTTCAAAGAAGGTTCAATGTACTAATTCTCTGAGATACATACACTTTAAAAGCACAGACAGAAGTGAACAGTGCTACTCAAATCAACTCTTCCTATGAACATACACACTCCCTTCTAATTTTCAAGTGCTAAAGCTATCTCTCAAAAAGGTTTTTTGTTCCTTTTAAGAGATTTCTAACCAACAAACAGTAAGACTCTGCAACATTTCTGATTATTTCAGTTTTGTTTTAATGATATGGGGCAATTCTAAGAGCAGACATTGTGCAGCTAGTAACTACAAAGTAAAGAGGTCTATTGGTCTTGGAATCCTAATTTGAAATGCAAATTTGAGCCATGGTAATTAACTGAAAAGTCAGAGTATCTGAAAATGCATACTGAGTTTTCACTTCAATTTTGCAATACTTCTTGGGGAACTTGGAAAAAGTGAAGTTGGTAGAACAGCATATATCACTGAGATTACAAAAACTGGAGGGAAATAATACATTGCAACAGCGATCCTCATTAAGTAAGTTACTTCATCACAGTAAATATTTAAAAAAGTGTCAATATTTTTTAAAAAGTGTTGAATCCTCCCCCCAAGTATTTGAAGAGAGATAAACCTTTTTCCTTAGTTAAAATGGCTTTTTAAAAAAAGTTTCTCAAAACAACATCAATAATCAAAAAACATGAATTGTATTTTCCTTAATCCATAATATCTCTAGTGCTGAAGGGCCATCCATGTAAAAAGCAGATTCTTTGGGGACATTAGTCAATTAACTTAATAAAACTCAGTTTTACGAGGATTTATCCTTCCTGCTGCGAGGTGAGTCTGCCCCATTTGAGGTCACTGTTCCATTTATTCCATTTTCTACAAAAAAAGAAAAAAATATTTTTCAAATACAATGAGATGCTTTATATATTTTTTTACATTTTTCTAGGTCCTATGGAAACAGTCTTTTAACTTCTTTTCTGATGTATCTTCTTCATTTAACGTCATGATTTTAATTCAGAATGCAACTCTATAATGAAGCTTTTACAAATTGCAAAATGTAAAGTTTACTACAATAAATTCCCATTTGCTGATGTGGCCAGACAGTGAAATGTGTGCATTATATACACCTAGACTGAAAATCAAGACCAGTTATATAGGAGATATTCTGTGAAAAAGTAAAACACAATCTGTAGGTAAGACTGTTCTGTGAAATTTTGGAGACACACAGTATATATACAATTCTCTTGTATAGGTCTTAATTTCCACCTAATTCATATTGTAATTTTTGCTAAAATTACACTCCTTCACTTACCTTTACAAGTATTTGATATTCATAGGAAAGCCTTTATATACACATATATGTACAATTTTTAAAGCACATACTTTAAAGCTCTGATTAAATAGGACACTGACTCAGGAAAATACGTTCACTCAACTACAAGAAAAACCTCCCACTGAATTTTCTGATGAAAACAAAAAACCCCAACCCCACACAAAAGCCAAGTTGTGATAATCACAAATCACCTAAAGGGAATACAGGAATAATCTAAAGCACATAATTTTAATAAAAAAAAAAAAAACTTGGGGGAAATTAAAAAAAAACCCTAACTGAATTGATCTCCCACCATAAATTTCAGGTCTTGGTGAAAATGGTCTTGATATGCATTATGTTCAATGTATCAAAAAGTAGAACAGGTTGGTAATACATGATTGGGAGCAAAGGATCATGCTGAAAAAAGCTTTTGAAACAACTTCAGCAGTTTCAAAAAAGTCCAGAAGTTATTCAAGCTAGCAATTAAATACTCAGAAGCTACAACAGAAATACTTAGGTATGGGGGTATTTTATCTTTTTTTTAAAAGAGCACATAATTTTTCTTGGAGGAAAGAGCATTCAGTTCATCTTTCATGCCCTTTCCATAAAAAGAGTGTGACATTATCAAAAAGTCAAACCTGGAGTCATTAGTTCATTTCCAAATGCCTCAACAGAGGTTTAGAGTAGTAAGTAGTTATCACCTCCCCTTACACAACTATCAAATTCTATTTTTTATGAAAACAGCCCAACACAAGACTATTTACACTATTTACTGAGTGGATCATCAAACCATCTCTTTGCTGTAAACCCTCAGAATTCTGTGGCAATAAAAATCAAGCTTGAAATTCATTGCAAGAAAATTTTACAAATAATTGTTTATAAGAACAGATCTAAAATTGCATCTGTTCCCTTTTTGTAAGGAAACAAAACATAAGCATGACAAATTTTGTTCAGGTATCAAAATTAAAGATAACAAAAATATCATGTTGCATTAACTAAAGATACAGTAATTCCTTCATTTGGGCAACTAGAAAACCCAAACAATATACAGTGTTTTTTTAAAAATCAATTCTCCCCACAGTAATATTCATCAATACTGTTTCTGTAACTGAGTCACTTCACTTGCAAGTTAAATAGAAAACACTTCTCTAGAAACTCTGTTAAAAAAGGCTTTCCATATCCTAAAGTTGTTTTTGAGAAGTCAAGGCAACAGAAAAACTGAAACTACAAACCTCTTTCTTTTCTGGAGGTCTTTCCTTTAGCTGATACAAACTTCTTTTTCACTGACTGAGGCTGAGAAGAAGAATGCTCTCTCCACCGCCGAAGCTGGAAATTAATGAACTTCCACATCATAAATGCTTGTGTCATGCAGATGGAGGCCAGCACGCTGATTCTAGAAACAAAACATAGGTAAAGTTTTATCAGTAAGTTTGTCACACATTAGAGCGATTCCCTCTAGATAACACAAATTTCTACAAGTTCAGTTTTATTCAGGTTAATTGTTTTTTGGCAATTTCCACCTTCTCCTCCTAGTAACATCCATTTTTCTAAGCCATACAAGTGTTTGTTTATATAGGGCAACTGGGCTGAAGCATGACCAAGATGATCAAAATTAGATATACAGTGATAGTGAAGTCTCTCCCCATCAAGACTGGAAAGTACTAGATTTCTTTCCTTCCGTCTTTTCCAGAATTACTCTCAGAGTACCAGGCAGCAACAGCTGAAAATTATATAAGAGTGTCTTGCCATTCTGAGTGTCTATTCTGCAGGGTAATGCTGACATTGTCAATGTTTCAATATCATTCTTTTCTGGATTTAATTCATAAGAATCTCAGGTGGCTGGCTGAACATTCTGCATCACACAGCAGCAATAGGAGCCATAATAACTGCAGAGAAAGAAGCAGAAATCTTCAACCGAGACCAAAGATGCTCTGGACATAACACCTTGACTCTATAGATAAATGCACTGCAATTATATCTAGAATTCAATTTACTAACTCTAAAACATTTAAAATCAGTGTTTGCAATTGAATATTCCTTTTAATTCTGGGTTTTTTTTCCACAAAGAAAGAGTAACCATTTACAATTTCTCAGCTGTAGACTGTAAATAATTCACTTCACTGTGTCTTAAAAGTTTGTTATATAAGCTATTCCTACTGATCTCACTGATTGCATGAAAACAATCATTCAGAATTAATACCATACCATTTATATGGTGTATTTCACACAGGTTTACAAAACATGTGTAAGAACCATTCCAGGTTTACTATACCTAATAGCCAGGATATTAAAGTTTCCAGTACTGAAATTCAACTGCTGATCTTCTGCTCTTGCCAGTCCAAAGCCAAAAGTGAGGACTGAGAGAATCAAGGTGAGAAGCCTTCCCAAAACAAAAAGAACTGCCCACAGTGAAAATCTAGAAAAAAACCACCACAAAAACTAAATGAATTTTCCATTCAAAACACACACACTAACAAAGCAAATGTTTACCCTTTACCAAGCAAATTTTTTTGAAATATAAGAGCTTACCTAAATCCATTTGTACCTACCCCAATTAAGTCTTGTATTATGTTCTGAAAATTAATTTCAACTCAATAGAAAGTGCTTTCCAGTACTATTAGAACACAAGCATGTTAATAGTTCCTACAGAATTGACTGTATTAGCAACCAATCCTGTTTTATCTCTACAAAACTTTTAAAACAAAAATGAGTAGACATTGTTAGATTTTATTTCATTTTATACTGCTACTAACATTTACTTAAATAGGCTAAAATAAGGTAAAAAAATCGTTGTTTTAGAGTACTAACACTATTCTGGGGAACTGTGGTCTCTAAGAAACCAAAATTACAACTTTCTTGTAATTTTGGTTTCTGGTTAGTTAAATGCAAAAGGTTTTAAGACAGAAATGATGTGAATTTAAAAGATAAAGACTACTTACCCTTTCTGGTACTTTTCATCACTGAAGTAGAAAAGACGGGATATGTGGAAAAGAAATTCAACGAAATAATGCAATACCAGAAGAACAAGTCCAAGATGGGTCAGCCTATCAAAACAAATAAAACACACATACAGACATTTTGTTAGATGTTTAAGACAGAGAATGAAACCAGCAAAAGTTTACAATTCACTTACTTCAGGAGATAGGCTCCAGCAATATGAAAGAGGTAAAGCCCAATGTAGACGACCTGGCGAAAGATATCTTCCTAGCAGGAAGAAAAAAGCAACCAGGAGTTATACAAAATGTCATATAGTATTGTACAATGTTGTATATTATTACTATTCCTTCGTCTCGAAAATCTTCTTTGTTTATCAGCTACTTTAACACGGGTTGGTCTGGCACTGAATTACTCAGCTGGAATCATCTAATTCCACACACAGCTTACTGCTTACTTGGCAATAACATTCAGTATCTTACACATATGCCACTGTGATAAAACAGATCAAACACCAAAAGGATGCTTTCTAAAAGAGCCCAGTTTTATTTGACTCCTGTGAATTTGCACAAGTCAATACAATACTTATTTTGTATATATTACTGTATCACCAGATCCTACAGTTTCACACATTTGCTGCCAATCAGATTGTCAAGAGTGGTACAGAAATAAAATAATAGTCCACAAACCAAAATGAAAAGTTTCCCAAGTGTTGGCATCTATTGAAAAATTTAAGACCAACCAAAATTCTGGAACACTGTTGCTGGCAAATACAGAGAATATTGTTATTAACCAGTCATGCTAAAACACATGGTCACACTTCAAGTGAGGTTTTAGCCAGCCCTATTAAACTGAACACTTCATGGACACAAAATAATAAAGAGGAAGATACACAACACATGGAAAGCAGATTGTGCCATCTGTGAATGGAAGAATCACTAAAGTATGCCAGATCACAATAAAAATCTGTTTTGGAGTGGTATGCAAAGTACGTTCAAGTTGTGCTTAAGAAACTCCTACTTTCTGGAAAGATTCCCTAAAGTTCAAGCAAGAATCTTCAGCTTTATTTTGTATACATGCAAATAAAAAAGGCCTAAAATTTTAATCTTGTAATATCTATAGTATGTTATGAAATACTCAATCTCAAATCCAACAAACATAGAATCAAACACTTGTGACAACAGAAAGAACCACGAACATACACAAAGAGCAAGAAAACAGATGGAGAAAGACCTACTCTAAAGTATCTGAAAGAAAACAAAAAATTAATTCTTTCAGATAAATTAGAGAACAGTCAGTACAAATGGTCAGTTTCTGCAAGTATTACTAGGAAGAGCCTTTTACATTTTTACTTCAGAACTGAGGTAACATTTCAACAGCCCAAGCTGCCTGCTTAGACAAACTGGCAGAGACTGAAGGCCTACTGGAATAAAGCAGCTGGAGATATACATCACTATACAGAGGAACCAGAGTTAAGAAGTTCTGTCCTTGTCTATGTCAGCAGTACAGACAACTAGACCTGAGAAAAAGCAGCCAGTTCCTTCAAGAGAAGGAATAAGGCAAGGAAGCCAAAAGGGCAGAGGTGAAGCCATGGTGAGAGAAGTATTGACTATGAACTTCATAAAACAAACTATTACTCTTTAAACTTACTGCAAAAGTCAGTGGTCAAAATTTCAAGCAGTGATCCAGTAAAACATTACAATTCAACATACAGCACTTAGGTAATTTGTGACAGCTTTCTTGAAGTTACATTAAAAAAAATCTCCACACTTGGCTAAGAAGTTAAATTTGAGAGGTATCTTTAGCACAATATGAACACATCAGCTGCAGTGCATCTGCAAAACAGTGTTTATACTGCATCTTATCAGTATAAAAACAATGCATCTCATTACTATTTTACTTAGCCTCTTCTAGGCTCCTGAAAAAAGACCTATGGTTATATGACACCTATGTTTTATTTTCTTGAAAAAACACAGGCAGCAGAGATGCAGCCTAGTCACAGAGCAATAACAGAATGGTTTGGGCTCAAAGAGATCTTTGTACATCATCTAGTCCAACATCTCTACCATGGGCAGGGACTTCTGTCACTAGATCAGGTTGCTCAAAGCCTCATCCAACCTGACCTTGAACACTTCAAACGAAGAGGAACCCGTAACTTCCCTGGGTCAACTGTTCCAGTGTCTCATCATCTTCATTGTAAATAATTTCTTGTATCTACTCTGAACCTATCCTCTTTCAAATTAAAATCACTGCCCTATGTCTTGTCACTGTAGGCTCTGATAAAAAGTCTCTTTCCATCTTCCTGACAAGGCCACTTCATATAGTGGGAGACCACAATAAGTTCGCCCTGGAGCCTTCTCCAAGCTGAATAGCCCCAACTATCTCACCCTGTCTTCACAGGAGGGGTGCTCCAGTTCTCTGTTAATCTTCATAGCCCTTCTCTGGACCAGCTCAAATAGATTTATATCTTTCCTGTGCTGGGGATCCCAGAGCAGGACTCAGTAGACCAAGTGTGGTTTCACCAGAGCAGAGGGGCAGAATCACCTCCCCCAATTAGATGGTCACTGATTTTTATGCAGCCCAGGTTACAACTGGCTTTTGGGGTGCAAGGGTACATTGCCAGCTCATGTCCAATTTTTCATCCCCCAGCAGCCCCAAGTCTTCTGCAGGGCTGTTCTCAATCCAATCAGCCCCAGACTATGCTGATGTTGGGGATTCCCATAGTCCAGGTGCAGAACCATGCACTTGACTTTATAGACCTTTATGAGGTCCACATGGACCCAGTCCTCGAGCCTGTCAGGATCCCTGTGGATGGCATCCCTTTCCTCAAGCAAATCAACTGCAACACTCAGCTCGATGTCATCTGCAAACTTGCTGAGGGTGCACTCGATCCCTTTGTCTGTGTCACTGATGAAGATGTCACACAGCACTGGTTCCAGTACAGACCTTTGAAGAACGCTGCCAGTTACTGGTTACCACGTGGATATTGACTCACTGATGGGAACTCTCTGAAAGCAGCCATCCAGCCAGTTCCTTAACCATCTAACAGTCCATCCATCAAATCCCTTTTCCAATTTAGACATAAGGAATCTGTGGGGGATCCTATCAAAAGCCTTAAGAAAAGTTCAGTTAGATGACATCAGCAGCTCCTTCCTTATTCTCTGATGCAGTCACTCCACCACAGGAAGCCACTAAGTTAGTCAAGTATGATCTGCCATGTTGAAGAGTTTAAAACAAGGAAGTTTAAGAAGAAAAATGTATATGCAAAATTATCTTGAGTAAAAACATGCAAAAAGACTACTTAAAATTGGTCCAGGAAGGCAAAAAGTGTGCTACAAAAAATCTACAGCAAACTCAGTGTTATGAGAACCCAAACATGAAAACCCTTAGGGAAAAAAACAATGCTCTTTAAAATTGAGCACTGAAAAAAATCCAATACATACCTAACCAGCACTTTTGCTGAGGATAGTGGTTTTTAAATCAAATCCCAGACTTCAATACTGCTTTGATTTATAAAATTATTCAGTTTTATTCTACACGTATATCATGATTCATGCAGTAACTGTGATTTCGGTGACTGTTCAGACTACCGAGTACGAGAAACAATAAAAAGAGTTTGAAAAGAAAATCTCACATTCATTTGCTCAAGGAAAAATTCTTTCAGCAGATGACAAACACTAGTCATTTTTATCTACGCAACAGATATATAGCAATTTTACTGGAATTACAAATACAGCATTTAACTGAAAAGAAAAAAGCCACCTTTCTCACATTTTGAGCATACCAAATTCCATCAGGTAAAGTGGGTAGCACAAATTAGAATCAAGAATCTCGGATAACACATTACTTTGGAAGTTCAAAAGAAATTAACTATTCCACCGTTAGGTTGCTCTGGAGTTGCCTTCCATTTAGATTCTGAACTTACTTTTTTCGTTTTCTGGAAGTACAATTCTGGAAAAGCATGAAACCAATATGCCAACTGTAAGATGTAGAAAAACTTCATTTGAAACCTGTGCAATACAGCAAGAATTGAACGATATTACTTACTATGAATTATCTTGAAAAATTTTAGAAGCTTTCTAGTGAATATATTTTATCACTGTCTCTTAACCAAAGAAAAAATACAGATCCTTCCTGCCAACCAACTCCAAACTCTGATTTTTACAAACAAAACCATTAATATAAAGATTGCAAAAAATTAATTCTTTAAGTAACAGCCTACAGAAAGAGAACTTCGTATGCTACATATTGGCAGAGAATCAAGAGCCCACATAAACACAACCAAAAATATATTGACTAATATAGTTTTACAAACTACTTATTCCACACAAATCGTATGTGACACAAGCTAAGTTTGAAACACTCCCTCCTCTCGCCCAGCAATCCCCTAAGGAAGAGGCCTTACGGAATCAGAGTGTGCGGGTAGTCCCTCCACAGAGAGGTTGGATCTGCTATAAAGTTCTCCTAAAAAAGTAAAAACAAAAACCCACCCAATAAACTCTCAAACATGTTACTTTTTAGTCAGAAGTAATGACTGGATGTACATGTATGCATTTATGTATATGCACGTGTGTACATACAAACATGTGTACACATCTACATACGCAAGTAAAAGCTGCAGATCTATGCTTTTTTTTCTGAATCCCAAGAAATCATAAATAAACAAAACAAAACCCAGCCAAAAAAACAACCTCCCAAAACAAAAGACAATTGTACTGGTTTAAGAAAGTAAAAAACAACCAATCAAATTATATGTTTGTTCAATATAGAATGTCCTTACGAGATGGAAGTTATTTCAGCATCACTACAGCCACAAGTCTTCTCATGTAAACTGCTGACAGGCTGTGAGGTTAACTGAGAGAAGGAATGTTTTTCCAGGATTTATTGTTAAGGAAATAAAAAAAGATACTCTTCCCCTTCTACGAAGTTAAGCTCATAAAGATTGAGCTTTTTAAACATTTATGTTAATTAGCCAACATAAAAAACTAGAGAGAATTAAGTACCATAAGATGTTAAATGGTTTTACCTTATTCAGTTGACCGTAAATCAACTCAAGGCTGAGCAACAGCAACACTACTGGACTTCATACTTAGTTATGACTACACCCTACACAGAATTCATAAACTTGTCCCCACTTTCAACCAACCAAAACCCAGAAAAATAAGCCACCTAAATGAAGTTTCTGAAATTTCATAATATAAACAGAAAAGGAAGCATACTTACAGAGACAAGAATACTCGTTCCCCAAACACAGGAGAAAAGGTAGAATGCGCTAAGTTGCCCAGACTCATTGAACTTGCTATGCTTTGTTTTTGAAAAGTGCATTTTCCTGTTGATTTTCTGAAATGAAAATCCATTGTTAGTTACATGTTGTTAGAACATCTAAAAGTTTTAATGGATGTTTTTACAGTTAAAAGCTTTAATGCAGAAGTTTACTTTTAAGTTAATAGTCTTAAACTCTTAATTAAAACCTTTTATCTTGATGAAAGGAATTAATATTTTGTACTTACATCCAGTACGTACTCCTGAATTATAGCATGTATGATTATTGCTACAAGCATGTAAAAGAAAATCGTAGCCAAGTCTTTGATGCCATAGTGATAGAGAGTGATAGTTTCTGCAGATTGTTCTTCTAAAAGACAAACAGAATTAACTGTTAAGCACCAATACAGTTTAATGGCTAGTAAGTTTGTTTCTCAGAGTGAAACCTTTCAGACAGAAGTGGCTTGTAGTCAGGTGAACAAATGAAAGTCAAATTAAACCATCACCACAAACTAGGTCACTAGATTGTTTATAGTTATCTTCTCCATCACATCACAAAAGTAATTTGACTCTGCAAAGAGGTACTATAAAACTAAAAACTAAAGTGCACTTAGGAAGCTTACCCAAATGCATTTAAAGTGAACAATAAAAATATGTTAAACTATCACCCCACTTTGACTATTGAAGATTGTCGTTTGCAAAGCCAGAGTAAGAATTCATGAACTCATTTACCAGTCAGATGGTGGTTTTGAACTAATGATGAATCCAGCAGAACAGAAATACTGTCTTTAACCTAATTAATTAAAATGGAGTTTTAATAAAAATAAAGGGAAAATCTTGAAAACTGTTTATTATATATTGAAAGTGACAAATTCACTTACTGTCAGTCTAGAAAGTATGGCATACTAATAATGTGTAACTACACTGTCTCATAACTAACCTCCTGTAAGATACATACCTGTAGCAGGAAAGGTAACATTATATTGAAGTGTAACAAAAATGACGGCTCCTTTTGCTGTAATCTGTAAGAGAAAAAAACCCAAAGTGCCATAAATTCTTGTGGAAATAAACAATATTAAATTGAGGACATTTGTCCATGCTTTTAACACCCTTCACCAGCATGTCTGTCTCCCCAAAAAAGTGTTCAATTCACATTATCACATGACATGACTTTTCAAAGGCTGCACTAATCACCTGGTCTCTACAGTTTTGTTTACAGAATACCCAACCTGCTGAATGAAATATCCTTGAAAATGCTACTTACAAATAGTCTTTCCTACAAGACTTAAATGAAAGTGTTACAATTCTTTCTTCAGTCCACACTGTATTATTACATTAACAAATGTACATTGTCATGGAACCCCTAGACCATGATGCATTCAGCAATGGCTGAGAATAAAATTTATTTAAAACTATCTTTTTTTGATTTGACAAAATTTGAAATCAATTATCATATTCATAAACCTGTGAGTGATCTGAAAAACGTGAAGGGAAGGAAAAAAGCATAAAGAACAGAAAACCATTTCAGACCAGTGGCATACCAACTCAACACAAGTCAATACATTCTTTTGACCCTGGGGATCCTTTGGCAACAACTGTAAAACAAACGAAATTAAATTTAGCAGTAGTGGTACTACACCTTTAGGATCTGGCTGTAGGAAAAAGCAGAATGAATAAAAGCAATTTGAAGGGAGGATGTTTGCTTTAATGGCTTTTTTTTGGAGGTGGGGATATTCTAAAAACCCCAATAAATAAGCAGGAGTACAACTGCTCATTTGTCAATAAGCATAAACTTATTTTTAACTGTAACACATCTTTGTTGAATCCCAACATGAATCACCATGTCTTAACTGAGAAGGAAAAATAACTGTGCTTTACAACAATATTCACGATCATTTCTCTTTGCTGTAAAAATCCAGTGTCTTTGTGGCAGTTATAGGGCTGACAAAAAACACAGGCTCCTTTATGAATTTTGGAAGGATACTTTGAGTATCTGAAGACAATGATTAGATTATTACCATCTTAAATTACCATTCACATGAAATGAAATGAAATTTTAAAACCAGTGCTTTGTCAACAAGCCTTAGATTTTCTATGAAAACCTGAATACATGGCAGACTGTTCAATCCATGTAACTTCAGGGTATGAACTAGTTTGCCTGAATTAGTGAAGTTCCCTCGGGCTTCCTATTCATCAAGGGAGCCCTTAGAAGACAACTGAAAACGCTGGTCAATTCTGAACTGGCCTTTGAGGGTTCTGTCACCTACTCTCAGTACTTAACTGAATTGCACAAGTCAGGCAATACAAACACCATACCATACCAACTTCAACCACAACAGGTATTTTCCAAGACCTATATCAAAGCATTTGAAAAACTTCAACAATCTTCTCAGCAACACCACATCTGTACTAGCAAAGACATATGGCCTTCCTACATCAAGGCAGAAAACACCATGGATTAAAAAACCTGGAAACAAAAGAATTCAGCACACCCCCATCTCCCCCAAACCTCCCACCCTACCAGGAATACTGTTAATACAGTAAGCCTCAAGTAGGCATAAAAAGTAAATGTTTAGGTCCACCTGTTTAACTTCATTCCCAGAAAACCACCATATGGAGGCTGTCTTGGTGATTTTTGATAAGGAAACTCAAACATAACAGCTTTGTTGATCTGCCCTGTTTCTACTTTTCACATATACATATGTATGTATGTATGTATGTGTTTTTCCTAACTCCACTGGCCCTTCGTGCTGAGCAGTACCAACGGCTAGATAAAACTATTCTGAAAATCATCCATGTAACAAAAAGGTTCACGACCCTAAAAAAAGTCTAAAATAAATGCCTAAATATATATATAAACAAATGTGTAGAATACCAAAACCCCAGAAACATTTAGCCAACAAAGTGTCTTTGATGATCAGTGATCATACTCTGAGAGACCCAAGTCTCAGTGATCTGATCACAGAACATTTTGGCAGTCACACAGGCAAGCTACCTTTTCAGTTCTCTCAGAAGGTAATCGAGAAGAGCCCAAAAGGCACGTTTTAAAACATCTGCATTCAACATGAGGGCCGAGAGAGCGCTTGGCCTGCAGCAGGGCTGGCCCTCAGTAGAGCTCCCCTCGGCCGCTGCCAAACCTCGGCCCATCTCCGAGGCGGGAGAAGGAAGCGGGGGATGAGCAGCGGGGGATGAGCAGCGGCAGCCGAACTGCGCCTGGAACGGCCTGGCGCGCCGGGATGCTCAGCGGGGGCGCAGGCAGGGGCCCCGAGCGGCGGCTCTAAGGACACGTCACCGCTGCTCTCCCTTTCCCGCCGCGCCGCCCGACGGGAGCCGTAGTCCCGGCGGGGCCTCGCACACAAAGAGCGGGGGATCGGCTACGCGGCCGGGCCTCGCCCCCCGCCCCCTCTCCCGGCTGCCACGTAACCTCATCGCCCGCAGGAACCTCCCGCCGCGGGAGGCAGCGCCGACCCGCTCCCCGGCCCCGCACGGCCTCCCCGGGCGGCGGCGGGAAGCGGGACCCGGTCCTGGCGGCAGCCACAGGCTGCGCCACTCCAAGCCGAGCCGGGGAGGAGGGCGTGCCCGCCGGGAAGCGGGGACGCGCCGCGGGGAGGGCGCGCTGGTGCCGGGGCCGTGCGGCGGGGCGCGGGTCTGCTCCCTTCCCGCGTACAGCGGGGCGGGCGCGGGCAGGTGCGCGGGAGGCGGTGGCGCTGGCTGGGGACAGCCGCAGACACCCGCCCAGCCTCCTCCACTGCATCGCGACTCCCGCGCCCTCCAGCACCAAGAGCCCCCGGCGGAGTAGGGGGAAGCGGGACGAGGATCCCCGGCGGGGGCGTTGGTGCCGCCTCACCTCGAACATAAGCCCCAGTAGGAAGATCATGGCCATGCAGGACACGATGTCCGCATGGTTCTGCACGATGAACTCGTGGCTCAGCACTGGGGGGTTCTTGTTGCTCTTCTTGCGGATCGCCATAGCGGGCCGGGAGCTGGGCGCCGGCGCCGCCGCCTCCCCGCTGCCAGCACAGCTCTTCTCGGCGCGCCCAGGAAGAGGCGGAGGAGGAGGAGGCGGCCGCGCAGCCGGGGTGGCCCCGGCGCTGCGCAGCTTCCCCCGCCCGCAGCGCCCCTGCCGGCCGGCGGCGCCTCCGCCCGCTCTCCGCCCCGGGGGCGGGAGGGCAGCACCGCCATTCAAACCCGCCAACCCGGCAGCGCCCCGGGAGGCAGCGTGCCCGCGACTCGTCAGTAGAGCCGAGCGCTGCCGAGCTGTGCCATGCCACCTGGGCAGCGCCGGCCGGATGCTCGCGGGCGGTAGCCCGAAGCCCGCGCTAGGCACCGGCTTAGCTTCACTCTACTCTTCCCACCGGGGCAGCGGCGACAGAAAATGACTGTGGGCTCCGCAGGGGTCGCGGAGGAGGCGCGATCCAACAAAGCGGGCTGCCGCCGCTTCGGGAACTTCGACTTCACTCTCTCCCGGTACCCCCGCCATCCAGGTTCACCTTCGATGCCTCTCTTCTCCCCCGAGGCTAAGCTTGGTTATCGCCAGCCCTCTGTCCGGTGTAAGATGCGATCCTGGAGGGTGCAAGAAGGCCACGCTCCACGGGCTCGTTCTGGGTACGGCCGAGGCACAGCCGCACAGTGCCGGTATCACTCGGCCGGCAGCGGCTTCCACCGTCCGTCTCCTCACGCCGTACGGTGTAGCCAGAAATAACAAGTAACATGTAACAGTAACAGTAACAAGGATTCCAATTGCAAGGAAGCAGAACGGAAGAAAAGCTAACCAAGAAGTACAGAAGGGATACATTAACAGGGAGGCTAGAAGTGGATTGAAAAAACCCATCCAGGCAAAGGAGTTTTTTTGGCAGGTGAAAGTGGATAAATTAAGAGGTCTGAGAAATCAACGCTGAATTCAGCTGTCCTTCATCCCCTCAAAAATTCATGCTATGTTTATTTATTAAATTTTCTGGTTGGCACATATTTCCAGTGGATCTATGGAAAGGAAAGATCAAGAAAATGTCTAGTTTGTAGCTGAAATATAGTATTGCCAGAATGGCTTTTGCCATCAGCTAATGAATACAGGGTAGGAAAACAGGGTAGGAAATTAAGGTGCAACAATTTGGTAATGCTTTGCCTTACCAGAATTGAGACCATGCACCAAATACATTGTATGAGCTGTTTTTAATAGATTTGTTTCTTCCTACTCTGTGGATAGTGAGTGACACATGGTGCAGACTGATGACCAGGTCTTTGAACTATAAAACATCTTCATCAGCTGTTTAGATGCTCAGAGGCTTTCTATCAATATAATAACTCATCAGACAAATATATTTGGTGTCTGGAGATGATCTAAGATACTTAAAAATACAGAAGAGGCTACAGAAAAATTTCCCTTCACAGCTTTTTTTTTTCTTTTTTTAAGCTTAAACAGAAACAGCATTCATATTTCAGTCCCAAGATGTTTAATATCCTATAAATCCCTTAATCCCCTGGCCACACCAGTATTTTGTTAAAGTAAGCAGAACACTTTCAACAATAACAATGTGAAAGTATACCCTTGATTGCATACAGTGTAGTTATGGATGTAACATACCGCACACCTGTGAATCCTTTCTGCAGTATGTTTGCATCTGTTTCCCACCTCAGAATTAAATCATGTCATCTCATTTCCACAGAACATAACAAACAGGACTTAACTGGAACAAGACGTGCTTTCCTCAAGCTATAAGCAGCAAGTGCCTTGAGTGTCTGGCTGGATGTCCTGTCATACAAGCACTGAGAACCTTGGTTTCAACTTGCTTTTATGTTTGTCCTGACAACACAGTGTAAATTGCTATACTGAAATGGAAAACAAGGAAAGCTGTAGCCTTATCTGAAGTTTCCAGACCTTCCTTTTATCAGGAGTTCCCTCTTCTGCTACATCATGTTTCATATGGCTCTTTAGGCAAAGTGGGATAATCTGAAACACTCAGCCCTCACTCTGCATCTTGCCAATAGGTGGCTGGTCTGTGTTTGCCAGGTTTCTTTCTACATATTTTTGCTTTGCAACACTAGGCTTCAAAATGATCACATCATTTACAAAGGAAGTTTCCTACAATCTAAAACTGGGGAAGCCACCAGCATCTGTGCATGTGTGTGTGTCCTCAAAACCTCACCATGGAAACCAAAAAGAGCATTTCAGGTGGCAAGACTGTGGAGACACTGGAAGGAAGAGTATTACAGTACCTCCAGTTACAAGATGCATACAGAACAACACATCCTATTTGGGAACCTTTCCTGAATTCACTCATCATCAAACATGCTTAAAGATGGAAACAAGAACAATTTTAAAAGAAGTATAAATAAGCAAGTTAGCAAGAAACAAAATAAAAAGTGCCTAAAAGGTTATAACTATCATCAAACTTCTTTCCTAGGTCTTAAGCCTAATAAATGATGCAGCCTCTCAGGACAGGATCTTCAAATTAGCTAGCAGGAAGGCTGAAAACACAATATGTGCTGCCTCCAGCTTCGGTCCTCAGCTGTTTAGAAAGTTAACACAGCAAATGACATTTGCCCTTCCAGTCTGTTGTGACAGAAATTGCCCCTTCTCTTGTTTTTATTTGTAACTTTTAATGCATTGTGCACAGATGAACATATTCACACAAGGGACTGAACAGGCTAATCCCCAGTTTTATTCATACATGGCCCATAGCTTACATTACCACCATTTTCTAAATAAACATTCCATCTGGTATAATCAACAAGGGGTCTGGAGACCTTTACAACACATCATAGCAGATGTAAGCATCCTTTATTATATATACATCTTAGGAACACTGCAACCCGTGCTCTTAATATTCCAGACACAATACACAATGATTAATGACTTATCTGATTAAACTCCCCTTTCCTCCTTGTTTTTTTTTTTTTTTGGAAGATGTCAGGTATTTGTTGCAGCATAGCAGAGAACATGAAGTTCTCTGATTTGTACCCTCTTGCTTTCTTTGCTGCCTGCAAGTTCCAACAATTGTTTAATTAGATTCTAAAGCCGTTTCCTTGTATTTAAAATTTTATAATAAAAGAGAAGAAAATGGTTAAGGGACATCAGATTTCCTCTTTAGATCAAAAAGATCACCTCTTCATACCAGTTTCCTGCTGTCTTAGGTTCTTGGACCTAATGACAGAAGACTGTGTCATTTGACTGATTTGTTTTCCTGAAGCAAAATTACATCACTCAGAGCATTTGAATTATTTTTCCCCAAAACAGAAAGTAGTGATAGTTATGCTTTTATTCCCAACAATGAAAAAGATAACTACAAATTCATGAAATACCTACAGAACTAATTATTAATGGCAACAAGTCCATATGAAAACTTCTGAGTAATTATGAAGAGAGAAATGATCCAAAAGGAATTGAAAAAAAAGTTTGTGCAGGGAATGGATAAAAGTGTCTGAAATGGAAAATTCAAGTAAACAGAAAACAAAAGAAAGGAAAACTAGGAGACCTGAAAAAGACCTCAAAATGGCACTGCATTGAAAGTTAAAAGTGATCATGTGTCATGATGTAGCCCAAAAGTCAGATCAATGAAGTTTGCAAAAAGCATCATTTTAGTAGAAAGTAATTGATTCCCATCTTCAGGGGTCTCGCAGCTACTTCAGAATATGATTTCAATTTTGGACACAGTTCTTGGTAGTATTTTTGTTTTGGATATGTCTCATCTGATCAGAACAAATGCCATCAACTTCATAAAATAATGCTAATTATTCAGACATGCCTTAAACACCCAAACATATTCACGTTTCAAAAATGAGGGTACAGGATTGAACAGAGAAAGGTTTTCAAGGGCATATATTTGTTCTGGTATTTTCAAAACAATTCATATCTGCTTTTGTTTTTTAAGGTTGAGCCAACATTAAAAGAAGCAACTATGTATCATTCAATGTCTCACACTTTGAATATACACAGTAATGCAAATATTTATGCGCTATTCTTGAAGCTACACAGAGCTACACAGAGAACTGAACTTCCAGTTTAAATTGATCTTCAAACATTACATTTTAATACCCTATACAGTATCTTACAATCAAATACAACTGTTAGTCAAAATATCTGAAGTTTAATTGGATTGAGCAGCAAAACGTGAAGATTGTTAGTTACGATGTCACAGACAAGGTTACTTCATACGGTGTGTAACACATACCCAATTTATACAGCTTTTTAATCACATTTTTGCAGAATCTATAAGATAAAGAATTTAGGAACATGCTCCAACTTGGTGCACTTTTGACAACGGTTGGTTAAATTTAATGAATCGTCTGAATGAATTCCACAGAAATGGCATTTCCACCAGAAAAGAGAAGCCTGAAATTACTTTCAATGTTTGTTAAAGCCTATTGCAGTGAGCAACCAGTGAAGATGAGCACAGTCAGCTAAATTAGAAAAGGAACATAAACCCCAGTATTTACATCTGTTAATAAAAATAACTTGTTTTTTAGAATATACAGATAACTTAGCAGAAAATCACTTTCTGAGAAGCACAAGAAAATGAAAACAGGCTTGGAATACCGTCTTTTTACTAGAGACTTTTTTAATGTATCTAATTTATTAACTTTATAAGATTGCTTTATGATATTGTAATAATAAGTTTATAAGACCTTGCTATTTGCCACTGATGCCAAAATTGGGCATTTTATAACAAAGGTAAGATTCGGTCCTTCACGCTCATTAGCTTTTATTAACTCAGTACCTACCAGGATATTTTAAAAATCCTAGGAAGTAGAATATGAAAAACATTACTTAACTGACTGTAACAATGCTTTAAAACTTACCACATTTAAAAAAATAAGTAAAAATTAGTCTTTATTTTACATATAGGCTGAGATCATTATATTTTTTCATACAGCAACTGTGCAGATTAAATACATTCTTGACCAATCTTCTGTAACTTATAAATTGTTTTTCCATCTGAAGCTGGGAGTTTCATCACGTACTGTTAAGAAAAAAAGACAAAATTAGTCAGAAACCAACACTTAGATTCTATTTATAAACATTAGACTGTTTAAAACTTAAAACTGTACATGCATATATATGTCTACATGTCTTTTTTTATTAAAACTATCGAAACACTTCTTCAGGCCAGTGTTCAGTTTTAATGAAAGGTAATAAACATAAGCTGTTTCACAATGTAACCTAGCAATATAAAGAGTGATTAATAAAAAGGATTTAATAATCTTCTAGTTATTTAGAGTTCAGAATATCAAACTTTATAAATATTACAAAATCTGAGGTAGCAGATAACTTGTTGCATTTTCTGAAATTTATAAACTTCAGAGGGAAAAAAGCCTGTAATGCTAAATTAATAGCCAAATTATTTCTATCTCTTCATCAGCTGTGATGTGAAACTATGACAAAATTATTTAGATCCAAATACAGGAGAATGCTTTTATATGCATATTGTGCTGCGCTCCTGTTTACAAGACATTATTTTTCTGTTTCAAGTAAGAAAAGCAGATCTGCAAAGGCAGTGTCACTCCCAATTGAAGATATAAAAGTTATGTACCAACAAAAACTGCAATCCGAAGTATGAAGTGGTAAATTAATGACTGTAGCAGACAGTATATGGCCACCATTTGCATTGACTAACTCCCTTGTAAGGCTGTAATATGCCTGTCACATTCATTATCGATACTGACAAGATGTTTCTTTGGAAAAATATTTTGTGACAATTAAGCAGACAGTGTTATGTCTACAACTCGAGTCTTCCATCATGAGAACAAAATCTGAAATGCTGCAACTCTGAGGAGCTGGAAAGGACATCAAAAGATATCAAAATCAAATGAGCAAGTACCATGAGTACACAAACATTTATATGCTACATGCCCAGAACCAACAGAATCAGTTTTCCCTAACAGATGTCCTTAATTTGAACTGAAAAATGGACTAAGGTCACATGATGTTGTTTACCATATTTAAAAATTCAGCAATTGCAGAGACCAGCATAGAACCCCTAAGTGTTATGGAGAGATTCCTTTGCTCCTTCTTTGTGAGCACAAATTGAAGATTAAAAACCAAACAAAACCAAAAACCTTCAAAAGGCACTTCCTGTGCTTCCTGGAAAGCACATGCATAGTTTTGAACTAAAGATCTCCAACTCCAGTAAAGAGTCACAGCAATTATTCTGATTTGTATCTCATCTAGTTATTTAAACATTCCAATAATTCCAAGCAACTGATACATTGTGAACAAATACCTGACTGTATCTGCTGTCTCTGTGAAAATGAAAACTGATTGCTAAAGAAAACTGAGTTATTTTTGTTCAGTAAACACAAAAATGGTGGTTTCAGAAAAACAGACAAACCCTTAAGTCAGTGGTTCACTCAAACAAACTAATTCCTGGAAATCCAAGATGCACGGTCTTTTGTAGAGAAGACTGCAAGTCTACCTTTAAAGAGAAAATTTGTCCACTACTTGATCTAAACAGAAAATACTGTTACTTGAACTACTCTGGCAGCAAAAGGAAGGGATAACCAGTAACAGCACCTTATGCCCTTGATGAATCTGGTGGAGCCAAATTGCAGAAATGTGTAGGTCAATAATGTATATTACTAACCAAGAATTGAGATAATATTTAAAAGCTGGTGCAGTGTCATGCTGGTAAGCCTCTATGGCATTCTGCACAAAATAAGTCTAAAGACAGTATTTTCTGAATGTCAGTAATGACTCTGTGTGACTCTAGTCTATTTTGTTTGAATAAAAAGCAGGTTATTATTATTACAAAAATTAAGTTCCAGTTGTTCAATTAGTACCTAGTAGCTGTTTTATCATTAAAATAAACAGAAGGTCTAAGTTGAAAAAAACACCACTAATTTCATGTTATTCAGGTTGGTAAGTGCTGAAAACCTGAAACATCTGTGAATATTTGTGTAATTATTTATTTATAAGTAGACAGTTGTGTGTGCAGGAAAAAATATATTCCTTAGCTTCTGTCTGAATAATGTTTCCATAAGTGCATGCCATTACAGAAAGAGAATACTTCACCTTGTTCACTAAGAGTAAAGGCACAATATAAAACCAGTAGACTAAATAGAGTTGCTCTACTTAGGTACTGTAATCAGAAATTGTAAAAATTTATAGTGCCTGATTTTATGCATCTCTAGAACACATACACAAAAATACGCATTTCAGAAAGGCAGAAACTTAAATGTAAACTCATAAAATGCTATGTACATGCATATTAAGGTATGCATTCCAGAAAATACAAAAAAGTATAAATGCCAGCACTAGAAATGTATTCTGTGGTATGCTGTAAGTAAAAATGTAAAGGTACATGCTCTACAGTTATCTGTGCTAAGCAAGTCACAAATACTTTATGGAATATTTTCTAAAAGTCTGGAAATACTGTACAACCATTTTGTAAATTACTCTACTTCAAATTGAAACACAGCTACTGCAACAAATTGCATTTTTTTTTCCTAGAAAATAGTGCACTATAATAAAAGCTCAGTTGGTTAAAACTTGGCTGTAATAATACCAAGGTCATGGGTTCAGTCCCCTGTACGGGCCATTGACTTGAGCTGGACTCAATGATCCTTCTGAGTCCCTTCTAACTCAGAATAGTCTGTGATTCTGTGACTTCAGTATGAGACCCTATATATAATTTCAACACAAAATGAGTAACAGTACACAGAACATCAAAATGGAAATGACCCTCCTTTTATCCTCCATCGACAACTTACACACTTTTCCTTCTTTTTCCAGCTTCTTCAAGTGGACTAGGAGGTTACTTTCTGCTGCTTTAAGTAAATTTTCAGGGATTTCCTAACGGGAACAAAAAATATGTATGTTGTATTTGTTTAAATATACATCAATTATTTTATTATTTGGTTTATTAGCACAGATTTCCTCTTCCAAATTGCCACGTTGAACATTCAGTTAGTTATATGACTACAGTAACCTGAGTTGAATAAATAAATTTTACACCTGTTCAACTAATAGTCTAACAACATATTTTTGTTTACTTTGCTCATTTTTTTTTGTAATCCATTTCTATGATGCAAACTTTGGCCAGCATTAAGAAGTCTGTGATCTTTTGAGCTTGGTCTGCCCTGGGTTGTCAGTAGTTGAGTATTTTTAAAGACAAATTTAAGATGCATTTCTCCAGAGATACCTATCACGTCTATTCCATGTCAACATTTCCATAGGTTTAAATATCATGTAGCAATTCATGTCTGTAAATGAGTAAACAAATAAAAAATACAACAGCTTCGGGAGGACATAACATCTCTTAAAATTTTTCAACGCTCACTAGGTAAAAAATGGTAACACTGGCTGCCCAGAGAATCTGTGGATGCCCAATCCCTGGGTAGGTGGGGCTTTGAGCAAACTGGTCTAGTGGAAGGTGTCCCTGCCTGTGGCAGGGGGGTTGGAACTAGATGATGTTTAAGGTCCCTTCCAACTCAAAACATTCTATGGTTCTATGACAATTCCTCAAAGTCCCCCTCTCCAGCTTGATCATCCTAATAGCAATTTTTCCTTTTTGAAAATTAAAAAGGTCTCCTCTAAGTAATATAAATGTGGTAGGAAAATTCAATAGAAAACTAGCTAAATAAATAGTGAACCTTTTTAAAACACTTTGAAAGCATACACTTTTTTTGTAATATAAAGGTTTGGTGATACCCAAAAAATTCTTATATAGACAGGACAAGTGGTTTGTGATTTACAGAAACATGGGAATGGCTGTATCCTTAATAACTAGTTGATCAGGTGGGAAAACTGCAGAAGCTGAACTGCCACAGGTAATGGTCCATCAGCATTGCAAAATGTTCAGTTTGACACAGTCATTCTTCTGGAAACTGGGAATCAGCAGAACCATGAGAAATAAGTCGTGAAGCTGTTACAGACCTGTTCACAAGCCAAAGCCATTGGCAACTTTGACACCTTCCTCCAAAGAAAATGCTTTCTCTTTTATCTCTGCTTGTTAGGAGGGGCAACCCTCACACAACAGGGACAAATTGCAGAGGTTACAAGAGGAATGATGAAATAGCGCAAAAGTATTGTTACACCTGTCTAATGACACACACAAGTTATCCCACCCCTGAGCCGCAATATCCACCTCTGTGGAAGTGCAGTTCACCTGCAATCTCCTGCAGACTGATAAATCAGGAACTAGAAGTTTTAACCAATCTTCAGGAGACTCCAAACACACTTTGGCAAATTAGTGACTTACAGTCATGTCATACTTTTCACTTAGAACAAAGAACTACAACTTTATTTTCACTTTGCCCTATGAAACTGTGCTTAGGGCCATCTAGATAGGGAAATAAGTTCATAAGAATCATCCGGGCTCCACTCCAATGAATTGCTTAAACAACCCAATTTAAATGCAGTCATAAGTGAATCTTGAACAAACAGAAATCTTTCTTTTTTTTTTTTTTTTAAAAGCTACCATGGTGTTCACTCAAAGACTTCAACAGTTACAATTTTTTGAACATAATCTCATTTTTCTTCAGCTTGATCTAAAAACTTTTAATCAACAATTACCTGGTATACTATCTTTACAAGCTCTGAGGATGTATATGATTTTCCAGCATTCTTCTGAAACACATTTAGAATTTGCTGTTCACGTGCAACTCGGTGAGAAATGTAGTTTTGGATTCTAGTATTTGCATCACGTACTACTGGGCCATGACCTAAAAATCAAAACACATGTACCACAGCACTATTACTCAAATTTGGAATTAAGTATGCTATTGAATAATTAAAAAATTCTTACGTAAACTCTGGCAGATTTAAGAGTCATAAGAAAGAAGCAGCACCTTTATGTATCACCCTCTCAGCATATCCTTGATGTTAAATTGTCACACACTCTTTGAATGATTTTGTGTTTGGGTTTTTTGGTTTCTGTGAGTTTTTTCCATCATATAAATAGGCTAAAATGAAGTTTGAATGTCTGTTTCACAGTCTGCAACTGAAAAGCATAGTAAGAATTAGAGTATGAAATGTCTGAATGAGGAAAGGGAATAGTTCAGGTGGAATAAGGAAAGCAAGGGAAAGCCACTTTAGGCTATTAAAAAAGTGGAAAGGAGTTCACTTCTCAACAGAATTAAAAAATGAGATTCATATTATCTCTGTTTGCCTGTCTCCCCCTCCCCAAAAGATATTGATACTGATGATTTAAACTGATACTGGCCTTTGAAAAATAGTGGCTGATGTAAAGGACTCTGGTACTAACTGTGCTGTTGGGGACTACCTAGCAAAAACCAAGGAGACATCTTTAACTGTGACCAGTCATTTTCCAGGACAGACCTTCAAAACTGATTGACACACTGTATTTTACTCCTTTAAAAGCATGACAGATCACAAGTATGATAAAAAAATAACAGAAGACAAATCAGCGAGCCAATCAGAATGTGTCAGGACAGGAATAAGCAAGGCACAGGAAAGTTACAGCTGGATCATTTTATGTCTGGCTGGTTGATAAACAAAACACACATTTTTTTCTGTACTCATTGTGGCAAATCAGAAATGTTCGACTTACTGTCAGGTCTTTGAATCACATTATGAAAAGACTTAATTGGTAAAACACTAGCCTTTATGAAAAATCAAATACTGTCTCATGGTACTCTAAAATTACATGAAAATATTGTTCAGCCATTAGGATTACATGCACAGAATGTAATGTTTTACCTATAGAGAAATTTACATGTATGAATATTCATCCCATGCTTTTCATAGCAAAGTTTCCTATTTTTTGCCTGTATATCTCACCTGAAGTAGCAGCAGCAACTTTCAGCTCTGCCAGTGTAAACTCTGACTAATTTATAAAATTAGTAGAAAAGAAACTACTGTAAAAAAACGTAACTTTCTGTTACAAGTTATTTGGTATCATCCAAATCAGACAGTTTCAGTTTCTTTTGAGGTTCTCTGCCTACTTAAAAAGTCACCTTATTTTTCACTTGTACTTTTGGGTTAACTGATTAAATGGGGTTTTAGTTTTAAGGCTTTTTTCCTTTTAAATTAAAGCTTATTTTGCCTGGCGACAGGCAGCTTATAGAAAAAGAGCAACTAATGTTTCATGTTTTGAATATCTGTGAACTGAAGTGTCAAAAGAATCTGTTCTTCTGTAAGTCAAAATAATTATACACATCTCAGCTTACACACTCATCTCAGCATATTTGAAATTACTACATAGAGATTGAAGCTTATCTTGTGTAAATATAGTATTTTAAATAAAATATATGTAATGTGTAAATATAAAACTATACTGTCATATGCATTTGTATTTAATGATTTCAAACTTATTTAATCTGAAGATAATGTTTCTTACAAAATAAATTACAAATATAAACAGTACCCTTCTACTGTTACCATTTGTAAAAACAAAATTTTAAATTTAGAAAAAACACATTAAAATATACAAAGCAGAGACTATAGTGCTAACTGTTCATTCTCTTGCATTTTCTAAGCAGTCTCATAAAGTAAACAAAAAGTAAGGCCTGCACATGGAATCACAAGGCAGCCTTAAAACTTGTCCCCACTCTTCCAAGTGATTTGACTTAGACTACGACACACATGTCAGAACCTGAAACTGAACCCACATTTTGCAAAGTTGAAGGCATTTCATATCCATTACATCATCTGATCCATAGCTGTTGTGTATGCTAGGAACTTAATCCAGATGCCGATCTTTTCTATCCATCATTCTTCAGAAACAGCAACACAGTTAACTTCATCAATAAATGGATTAATATCTGAATAAATGTTAAATGTTTCTGAGCACACGAAAATCTTTCTCAAAATGTAACTGCCTTTCAAGGAATTCAGACTTGATATCACAGAGATTCATATTATTTCCTCATAACACATTGTGAAGCAATATAGAGTCTCTTCCTTTAAATTACAGTACAAAGGATAGAACTGAAGAAAACAATTGCCTCATGAAATTTCGCACAGACTCCTAACTCCAGTACAATCTTTTCTGTATTATCAAGGAGCATTGCTCATTATTACAGGATGGGGAGCCCTCTGCTGACTAAAATGCCCTTTTCTTGTCCCAGGGTGTCTCGGTTTGAGGGGAAAAACCAAAATGTTTTACCCACAAGCAGGGGAGGGGCCTCCTCCACAATAATCACACCACTCTTTATCAAATTTAAGAAAAGGAATTTTAATACAAGAAGGATAACTGCTATATATATATATATATATATGTAAACAGACTAGTGCAACCCACTTCCCCAACACCATAAGAGAAAAAAGAAACAACAACAAAACCCAGCAGGTTTTCCTCCGGGAGAAAAGGTTATACTTAAGTGTCCTTGTCACAGCTCGGCTGGCTGCAGAGTGAGTTTCAGTCCCTCTCCAGCGAAACAGACGAGCAGTGGGCTTTCAGATGGACTCAGTCTCTTCCCCCTGTGTTCCCCGTCCAAGAAGCAGAAAAGTACGAGCAACCAGCAGCAAATCCAAGGCAGGCAGCAGCACGGCAGGAAAAGGTGGTCCGAAGTAGGCAGTGGCAAGACAGCCAGGGAAAAACCCCAGCAGTAACCAGCAGGGCAGCCTGCCTCCTTGGAGTCCCCACTCCCCCCTTCCGCCGAGCCAAGACTGAGGAGAATATCCAAAAAAAAAAAACCAAAAGAGACAAACCTGCCCCCACCCCAGCGATCACAGTTAACTGCTTCTTTTGTTAACCGCTGGCCTGGGCAGTTAAGTGGCAGGGGAGAGAATTTACATAATAATCCCAAACTACAACATTATCCACCCCTAAATTCTCTTCCATGTCGATACTCTACATTAAACTTAAATTTTCTTTCAAATAATTAAGTGTTTACAAATACAGTAATATGAGTCGTTTACCCAGAGATAAGTTCCCCTTGAGGTATACATCGTGTCTCTCCATCTTCCTGCATCACCCACCAGGTGGAACCAGATCCTTGAGCAAAGACAACCCCACGAATGGGTTTGCCTTTGCCTGAGGCAGGGTTGATCCAGACTGTTTTCCCTAGCATACCTCTCAGGTGTATTACAGGGACTTTGTCTCCATCTACAGTGTGAAGGGGTTCTGATTGGGCAGGGCCGGCTTGATTGACAGAGCCTCTAGTGTTGACTAGCCATGTAGCCTTTGCTAAGTGTTGATCCCAGTGTTTGAAAGTCCCTCCACCCAACGCCTTCAAAGTGGTTTTCAACAGTCCATTACACCGCTCAACTTTCCCGGCAGCTGGTGCATGGTAGGGGATATGATACACCCACTCAATGCCATGTTCTCTCGCCCAGGTAGCAACTAAGCTGTTTTTGAAATGAGTTCCATTATCTGACTCAATTCGTTCTGGGGTGCCATGTCGCCACAGCACTTGTTTTTCCAGGCCTAGGATGGTGTTCCGAGCAGTGGCGTGAGGCACTGGGTGTGTCTCCAGCCACCCTGTGGTTGCTTCCACCATGGTGAGCACATAGCGCTTGCCTTGGCGGGTCTGTGGCAGTGTGATGTAGTCAACCTGCCAGGCCTCCCCGTACTTATACTTATCCCAGCGCCCACCATACCACAGGGGCTTCACTCTCTTAGCCTGCTTAATGGCAGCACATGTCTCGCAGTCGTGGATAACCTGAGAGATAATGTCCATGGTTAAATCCACCCCTCGGTCTCGTGCCCATTTATAAGTGGCATCTCTGCCCTGATGGCCCGAGGCATCATGGGCCCATCGAGCCAAGAACAGCTCTCCCTTGTGCTGCCAGTCCAGATCTGTCTGTGATACTTTCACTTGCGCAGCTCGGTCTGCCTGTTGGTTGTTGAGATGTTCCTCATTGGCCCGATTTTTGGGCACGTGTGCGTCTACGTGGCGGACTCTCACAATCAGCTTCTCTACTCGGGTGGCAATATCTTGCCATATATCGGCAGCCCAGATGGGTTTCCCTCTGCGTTTCCAATTGGTTTTCTTCCATCGGTCTAACCATCCCCAGAGAGCATTGGCCACCATCCATGAGTCGGTGTAGAGGTAAAGCTTTGGCCATTTCTCTCGTTCAGCAATGTCCAGGGCCAACTGCACGGCTTTAAGCTCTGCAAACTGACTCGACCCACCTTCTCCTTCAGTAGCTTCTGCAACTTGTCGTGTGGGACTCCATACAGCTGCTTTCCATTTGCGATTAGTCCCTACAATGCGACAGGAGCCATCGGTGAAGAGGGCGTAGCGTATTTCCTCTTTTGGCAATTGATTGTATGGTGGAGCTTCTTCCGCACGTGTCACCTGCTCTTCCTCTTCATCTGCTAGACCAAAATTTTCACCTTCAGGCCAGTTTGTGATGATTTCCAGGATCCCAGGGCGATTTGATTTTCCTATACGGGCGCGCTGCGTAATCAGGGCAATCCACTTGCTCCAGGTAGCATCAGTGGCGTGATGTGTAGAGGCAGCCTGTCCTGACAACATCCACTTCAGCACTGGTAGTCGAGGTGCCAGAAACAGCTGTGCTTCTGTGCCAATCACCTCTGAGGCGGCTTGAACTCCTTCATAGGCGGCTAGGATCTCTTTCTCTGTGGGGGTATAGTTGGCTTCAGATCCTCTGTAGCCTCGGCTCCAGAATCCAAGTGGTCGGCCTCGAGTCTCACCAGGCACCTTCTGCCAAAGGCTCCAAGACAGGCCATTATTCCCGGCAGCGGAGTAGAGCATGTTCTGTATGTCTGGTCCTGTCCTGACTGGTCCAAGGGCTACAGCCTGAGCAATCTCATGCTTAATCTGGTCAAAGGCTTGTTGCTGCTCAGGGCCCCAGTGGAAATCATTCTTCTTACGGGTTACCAAGTAGAGAGGGCTTACGATCTGACTGTATGCTGGGATATGCATCCTCCAGAACCCTATGGCACCCAGGAAGGCTTGTGTTTCCTTTTTGCTGGTGGGTGGAGACATTGCTGTGATCTTATTGATGACTTCTGTTGGAATCTGACGGCGTCCATCCTGCCACTTCACTCCCAGGAACTGGATCTCTTGGGCTGGTCCCTTAACCTTACTCCGTTTGATGGCAAAGCCAGCTCCCAAAAGGATCTGGATGATTTTCTCTCCTTTCTGAAAAACCTCTTCTGCTGTGTCCCCCCACACAATGATGTCATCAATGTATTGCAGGTGTTCTGGAGCCTCACCCTTCTCCAGTGCAGTCTGGATCAGTCCATGACAGATGGTGGGACTGTGTTTCCACCCCTGGGGTAGTCGGTTCCAGGTGTACTGCACGCCCCTCCAGGTAAAAGCAAACTGTGGCCTGCACTCTGGTGCCAGAGGAATGGAGAAGAACGCATTAGCAATGTCAATAGTGGCATACCACTTTGCTGCCCTGGACTCCAGTTCATACTGGAGCTCCAGCATGTCCGGCACAGCGGCACTCAGCGGTGGGGTAACTTCATTCAAGCCACGATAGTCCACAGTCAATCTCCATTCTCCATCAGACTTATGCACAGGCCAGATGGGGCTGTTGAAGGGTGAGTGGGTTTTGCTGACCACCCCTTGGCTCTCCAGTTCACGGATCATCTTATGGATGGGGATCACAGCATCACGGTTCGTTCGGTATTGCCGACGGTGCACTGTCGTGGTGGCAATTGGCACTTGCTGTTCCTCAACTTTCAACAGTCCAACAGCAGAAGGACTTTCTGAGAGACCTGGCAATGAGTTCAATTGTTCAATCCCTTCTGTCTGTACAGTGGCTATTCCAAAAGCCCATCTATGCCCCTTTGGGTCCTTAAAATATCCATTCCTGAGGTAGTCAATGCCCAGGATACATGGGGCGGCTGGACCAGTCACAATGGGGTGTTTCTGCCAATCTCTCCCTGTCAAGCTCACTTCAGCTTCTAGCACAGTCAACTCTTGAGATCCCCCTGTCACCCCAGAAATAGAAATAGTTTCTGAGCCCACATGTCCTGATGGCATTAATGTGCATTGAGCACCAGTATCAACCAAAGCCTTATACTTTTGTGGGTCTGATGTACCAGGCCATCGAATCCACACAGTCCAATAGACACGGTTGTCCCGTGCCTCTACCTGGCTAGAGGCAGGGCCCCTCTAACACTGATCCTGGTCATAGCGGTCAGAACCTTTTCTCGATGAGTACACCTGGGAGGTGCCCTCCTGTGGGTCAGATTCTTGCCCGTGGGAAACTGGGACTGCACTTACTCTCACTGACCTTCTTCCATTCTCCTTCAGTTCTTGTACTCGGGCTGCAAGGGCACGGGTGGGTTTCCCATCCCACCGTCCCATGTCTTCTCCATGTTTGGCCAGGAAGTACCACATCTCAGTTCGTGAGGTCTGTCCACTTCCTCTGGCTGGGGGGCGTCTGGCTCTGACTTCAGAGGTTCTCATTCGCACTGGTGCCACTTGGAGACTTTCCCTAATTTCCTCTCTGATCGCTTTTACCTCTGCAGGCAGCGTCTTGAGACTCTCAACCAATGTCTCTACAGCAGAAATACGGGCCTGCATTGGGCTGTGGGTCATGCTTTCATATATCCGGAGCTTATTTGCTACTGCGCCCACTGTTTCATGGTTCTCTTCCCTATACATGGATGCCAGGAAATCGGTGTATTCAGCTGGCCCCGAGCGTGAAAGGTCCCACCACATATGTGGTGTGCATCTGACCTTGTCAGGGTCATTATTGGCTTGCCCACCTCTTCCAAAAAGCACGTCCATCATTGCCATCTCCCTCAGACGTAAAATTCCTTCTTCCATCGTCTTCCAAGTCTTCCTAATATGATGTTCCTGCAGGATTTCTCTATAAACAAACTTCTCTCTTACACTCGTTAGAAGTCGTGCCCAGAGTGAAAGGGGCTTTGATTCCCTCACGAACACCTGTTCAATAGCCACGTCCTGGGCCAGAGCCCCCAAAAACCTGGCTTCAGCACCATCCAGTTGTAAGGTTTCACCCATAAGGTCCCAAACTCGGATCAACCAAGTCAGGATGGGCTCACCCGGGTGTCGAGCAATGTCTTTCCGCAAACTACGGAGATTATCAAATGACAATGACTCAGTGATGATCTCAGGCTCTGGGTCTGCTTGCTGTGGAGGTGCAGCAGCCCCCTCATCGTCTGCTGGATGGTCTAATTTGGTCTTATATTTCCTTTTCTGAATAGGGGCAACTTCCATAGGCTTGGCCTGTCCTCCTGGTTTAGCCTCATCCTTTTCTCCCTTCACTGTGGCATCAGGGGTTTTATTCTCTCGCTTTTCCCCCTTCACTGGGCTAGGTTTCTGAATGCATTCTGGAAAAACCCTGGCCCTACCTTCAAACATTCTGTAAGCTGCAGGGATACAACCCTGCAGAAAAACCATAAAGAGCAAGATATCTCTGGCATCCAGGGAGAATTTAAACATCTCAAAAGCTGTTGTAGCAGACTTGAATGGGGAATGGACAAAGGGTTGGGAGAAGAGATTCCCCTTTGTTCCTTCCCAAGGGTCCGTACTATTATCACTGAATCCCCAGAGGTAGCAGCTTAGGTTGCGGCAGGAAAACAGCCTGGAGAGCACCACCCACATGACATCCAAAGGCATCGAATTCATGGCACCATAAATCCAGAGTAAGAACTCAATAATAATTGCGGCTATTTGAGTTTTGCTCATTGATTTGTTGATAAGACTTAAACCTGCCGCTCCTTTTGGCATGAATTTGTACCAACAAAAAGCCAATATATTATACAGGATGGTCCTGATGAACCCTAAGCTCAAGACCCACATGGTGCCACAAAATAGCAGTTATCCTTCTTTGTTTACAAGCCCCACGTTGGGCGCCAAGAAATGTCTCGGTTTGAGGGGAAAAACCAAAATGTTTTACCCACAAGCAGGGGAGGGGCCTCCTCCACAATAATCACACTACTCTTTATCAAATTTAAGAAAAGGAATTTTAATACAAGAAGGATAACTGCTATATATATATATATATATATGTAAACAGACTAGTGCAACCCACTTCCCCAACACCATAAGAGAAAAAAGAAACAACAACAAAACCCAGCAGGTTTTCCTCCGGGAGAAAAGGTTATACTTAAGTGTCCTTGTCACAGCTCGGCTGGCTGCAGAGTGAGTTTCAGTCCCTCTCCAGCGAAACAGACGAGCAGTGGGCTTTCAGATGGACTCAGTCTCTTCCCCCTGTGTTCCCCGTCCAAGAAGCAGAAAAGTACGAGCAACCAGCAGCAAATCCAAGGCAGGCAGCAGCACGGCAGGAAAAGGTGGTCCGAAGTAGGCAGCGGCAAGACAGCCAGGGAAAAACCCCAGCAGTAACCAGCAGGGCAGCCTGCCTCCTTGGAGTCCCCACTCCCCCCTTCCGCCGAGCCAAGACTGAGGAGAATATCCAAAAAAAACAAACCAAAAGAGACAAACCTGCCCCCACCCCAGCGATCACAGTTAACTGCTTCTTTTGTTAACCGCTGGCCTGGGCAGTTAAGTGGCAGGGGAGAGAATTTACATAATAATCCCAAACTACAACACAGGGATTCTCAATAAAAATCAGCTGTAAGTAGACATCATGAGTATTCTGCCTGAGTAATTTCCACATTAAATTAATAATGGAGCACGGAAGAAGAAGGATTGGTAAAATCCAGCTACTCAGAGCTAGCCAGAAGTCAGCTTGTTACAAAAATTCATCTAATTCTGAAGCTGTCACATGTGTTCTAAAGCATGGATGGGGAACAGAGAAACAGTTAAAGAATTATGAAGACCTAAACCTGCAGCAAAGTATTGTGTTTAGACAGAATGTATGGCAAAGCAAATTACATTCTGCTAGTTACCCAACAGTATAAACAATTGTTCTGATCGGACAATAACCATCTTCTGCAGAACTGCACACATATTTTGTGATGCATGGATGAAAAAAGAAAGCTAATTCTGAACTGTCTGAGGACCTAGCTACCCATCACTGAAAATGCTTAATATCAGACTGGCTTTCTAATTGGAAGGACAATATGAACACAGTTACAACAGCAGCAAACAGTTACAAATAAAGGGCACAAATATTCAGCCTTGGTGAATCTGTAATCCAGCTATATAACCATTAAGAACAAAGTGAAATACAACAGATAAAATTGATAAACCAGATAGAATTTAGCATATGTGGGGTTTAGAAGGCAGAAATTCAATTAGAGTCACAGACTGTGCTTTGTAGGGATCTGAGAAAGAAAGCAGAACTTTTGAGTGAGATTCTAGAGGCTAAAATATTGTTAGTTTTAAGAGTAGTGAAGTCAATAACTATGATTAAGTCACTATTCTGTCTACATCAGCCTTCACGTCTATGGAGTATCTATAATGAAGTTTTTCTTAAATAGCATTTCTATGCTTAGATCTTACAGCATTTAAAGGACACCTACTTCAAAAGAAAGCTATTTTAAGAGTGAACACAAGACAGTAGGCTAAACATAGATGGTTAATGGAGCAAGACAGAACTGAAAGCATAATCACAGTAGCTCAGAATGACAAGTTGAAGAAGATGAAACAGAAAAAGTCAGAAAAAGTCCTAAGATGTACTCTAGAAAAGCAACTGAGGAGCTTAAACCTCAGTCACACAGTAAGTTCTTAAAATGCAGTCTTGTCAAATAGACACATGGTTTATATGAAATGTAAATGCATTCCAAAGGTTTGCAGAGAGAGGAAAAAAATTAAAGGAAAGTCATAGACTGAGAGAATTGGCAATTTATTTTTAGAACACATTTGGCCCCTTGGCTCTTGTTCAAATTTAACCTAAGTCATTAACTAAGACAACCATTTGGCAATTCTGCAGCTTTCCATGATGAATTTCTGATTAATTTGTGCTGCAACAGACAGACATAGATTTCAAAAAACATTATTAGGTTACTCACATTGGCAGTGTACGTGGGGATGAAAAGGAGAAAAGAACATCGAGCATTTTTTCTTCTATAGTAACATTAAGGCATACGGATAGAATAGTATAAGAAAATTAAATTTGCTGTATGATTCAAACAGTGAAAAGATTCTGGCCTTTGGAGGCTTTGGGCACAGAAACGGAAGATTCACTAAATACTACTAAAAATTTTCAAGTCTTGCAAGTCACCATGCCAAAAAGTCAGCTTAGCACTTATTAAGGAATGAGCTTGAATTGTTACATCAGGAACCGTGTTTGATTGTAATAAGAGTTCTCAAATTCTTAGAGGAGATACTTTAAAATTACACAGTAAGAGAGAAAAGTTAAAAATAGAACCACTTACCTGGATATATCAAATCTGGTTTCATTTCTAACAACCTTTTCAAAGTTTTCATGTAATCATACAGATCTTCAATTACTGTTGTTCCTTCCCCTAAAATACAGTCACCGGAAAATATAGCATTTTCTTCTTCTAGATGTAAAATCATGTGATCATCAGTGTGTCCTGGTGTATATAAAACTCTGTTAAAACAACAACAAAAAAACATAAGTTTTTCACACAACATATACGCTTAATTTTTGAAGCTACAAAAAATAATGATAAAACCATACACTTGCAAAGCAGGCCCCAATAAGAACCAGAAAAAACTGACTGAAAAAGACTGAAAAGTGAGGTAAACAGGGTATCACTTTGTCAAATTGCAGTCCATTTCCTTATTATACCATGAAAAGAACACAGATCATCATCTCTAACATGCTTTTACTCAGGACACTTCATTATGCAAGTGTGTTAAGGGAGCTGACCAGCCATGTAGAATTTCTGTTTTAGAAGGCTTTACTCTGAAGCTTTAAAAAAGAAAACCTGACATGTTATTTTGAGATTGAAAAGTATGAAATGCTTGACATACACCTTGTACTTAGCAACAAGGTTAAGGATGATATCTATTCCTTTAGAAGTTAACTCTAAACTTCTGAACCCTACCCAGACCAAGTTCAGTTTCCCAAAGTTTATTTTTCCCTGAAAGCCCCACGGCACAGTGGAGTAGAGCTGTCAAAAACTTTTAGGTGTTCTACGTGCAGGTCATTAAACACCTGCATGGTAAAGATTAAGGATCCACAGCTTGAATGAGCACTGCATTAGCACACAGCTCCGAGCAGCATCACTGCTGAAATGGATCAGCTTCTCCGTAACGGCAGATGACTCAAAGCAGTGACCAGGAATTGACAGAGCTGGTGCCAAGCATGGTGTGTACAGGGCAAGGCTAAACAGCTCCCAGCCCGGGCTGGGAGACCACAGGTGCAGCACCATCCAGTGCAATGGACTTCCAGCTCTTACTGAATACTTAGCAAGAAGCAGGTGAGCTATCGCCCTGTGGAGGCAACACCAAAATCAACTTGATGGGTTGTATATTGCCTTTGTGGGAAGTGGTATCCCCCAGTTATTGATTAAACTTTACCAGGAAACCACTAACACGTTCAAACAATGGAAAATGAACCAAACACTGCCTGGCACACCTTGAAAACTTAAAGGTTGCTAATAAAAATTTAACATGCTGATACTGCTATTTTGGAACCAGTAGTGAATCTGAGAGTATCCTTAAAGTGCTTACTGAATTAACCAGGTGAGAAGACCTGCTTTTAACCAAGCAAAAAGTTTGGCTGCATTACCCCTGTCACGACTCCATAGGGGCTGTGATGTTCATTATAAATTCTCATCAGGCTGAACAAGGATACGAGAGCATGTGTCAGAGAACTCCTATGCTTTATGGTATAATTGTCTTAACTCTGGCAACCAGCTCACTATTTAGTCTCAGAAGTGTTTGTAACACTCCAGTTGTGGGAGCTGCAGGCTCATGGCTCAGTCAGGAGTTTTACTTTAAAAAAAATATATATGGTTCTTTAATACCTCAAGAGAGCATCAAGAGAATGAGCCACAAACTTGTTCCCAAGGGGTTTATTTATTAATTTAGGGAAGAAAATAAGAGAACTTGGCAAAGGTTCAAAAAGGGCACTACACTGTAGGAATTTTATATGCAGTTAGGCCCAAAGGCCAAGATCTGTTAAAAAAAAATCCTGGGTTTGCCTCTGTGGCTTAATGCGGTGCAGCTTTGAGGGAGCTGAAAGCTGCCAGCTGCAGAGTTAGCAACAGGACGGCCTATCAGCGACTGCTCGTGAACACCTCGGGGTAACCAATAACAAAGGTCTACTGTCCGCGTGGACGGGGCCATTAGCCAATCGTTAAGTGCTGAGCCACGAACCTTGTGCATGAACCCTGTACCCAAGGGTATATAAGTGTTGTTATTAATAAAACGTCTGTTACGGCTAATTCATATTGGATCGTCTGTTCAGTTCAGACCCGTCTCCCATATCTGGCGCTCGAACAGGGACCCCAGACCCGCAGAATTCAGCTGGCCTGAACGTGCGTGGATGCTTAACCCATAGAATCCAGCAAAGCTTGGACGCGTGGGGCCCCGCAGAATTCAGCTGGTCTGAACGTGCAGGGTTGCTGACCCATAAAATTCGGCAGCCCTTGAAAGAGGAAAGGTTCGGGAGAGAAGGTCGTCTGCACCAAAGGGACAGTTGACACTCCGGGTGCCCGGTAAGCTGCACAACTCGGTCAAATGACGAAGGAAGTGGCTCATCAATTATTTATAAAATTTCTTGCTATGCGAGAGGCTGCCGTGCCCGCAAAAAAGCTACAGAGTTTGCTTACTTGGGCTGAAAAGGCTGGACACTTTAAGTCGCCCTCGACAGTCTTCGATATCGGAGAATGGCGAGAGGTGGGAGACAGACTTTGGGAAAAAACCATAGATGGCAGTAAAAGAAGCGAAAGAGCTAGGGCCGATTTGGCGAGAGGTTATGAATCACCTAAAGCAATATAAAGCCGAAAAGAAGGCGGCGTTAGCGGCTCATCAATTCTTAGATGCCGATGAAGATCACGGTGGACAGTCTAGACTATTCGAGACAGCCCGTGTGGCCCCAGGCGTTCAGGTGCCAGTGCGTGAGAATGCAAAAAGGGTCAGTGAAGCGGCAGGAACGACTCACTCCTCCATCGACTGTGGAAGCCGAAAGACCCAGCTGCCGCCCGAAAACCCCTAAGACGACCCCATTACCAGACAGCTCCAGCACCTCCAGTGACTCCGATTCCGAGGATGACATCGACCGCAAGAAACGGATTCGGAATTATAAATATCCCTCTGCTCCGGGTTATCGCCTACTGCCATTTGCTCCACCACGGCCACCCGCTCCACCACTGCCACCCGCTGACATTACAGATAATATGAAAGCTCTTAGTTTGGGGAAAGATGGGGTTATCGAGTCGGGTGGGGGGTTAGTGTTACTGCCAAAGGGGAGTGGGCAGTGGTCTGGTGTGGTTCGCGATGCTTTATTAGAAGGGGATTGGGTTGCAGCAGGTGCAATTGAGTCCACTTTGTGTTTTCCAGTGGCCCATGAGAATAACGCGCAAGGTCAACTTGCAGGGGTACATCGGCCTTTTGATTGGAAGCTGTTCCAGCAGCTTTGATCCACAGTGACGCTGCATAGCGAGCCATCGCATCAAATGTTGTTATATTTTTGGTTTGCAAATGTTGTCTGCTAATGATTGTATGGCTCTTGCTAAAATGGTGTGCACTCCTGCACAGTATTTGCATTGGGAAAAGTTGTGGGAAGCGGAGTGCCGTAAAATCGTTAATGCTCCTCGCCCTCAAGCAGATCCTTTATATGCTATACAATTGGATATGCTACTAGGGCAAGGTCAGTATGCTCCCACGTCTGCGCAAATGCAGTTTCCAGCAGAATTCCATAGGGCTTCTGCTGATGCGGCGTATAAAGTACTCCTACGCATACCGCTGGAGAAAAAAGGACCGAATTGGGCAAGCATTAGGCAGAATGACAGTGAAAGTTATGAACATTATGTAAACAGATTGGTAGAAGCCTTAGATTCTGATGCGGATTTGCAAGGTGACATGAAGGAGAACTTGCTAAAGACACTGGCTTTCGAGAATGCTAATCCAAAAACTAGGCTATTGCTCAGTACCCTGCCCAAGGCGCTCCACTTGCAGACATGTTAATAAGAGTTCCTAGGGCGCAGGCACAAACAAAATGTCCTCCTCGCTGAGGCGGTCCCGACTGCGGTAAACGAACAGAACCAGCCCGTCGCTGAAATGTTACAAAAGCTCCCTTCCTTGATTGTAGCCCTAGCCCAACCGCATACAAAAAGGGGGAATGGAGGTCATAGCACCTCTATGGCTTAATGCGGTGCAGCTTTAGGGGAGCTGAAAGCTGCCAGCTGCAGAGTTAGCAACAGGACGGTCTATCAGCGACGGCTCCTGAACACCTCGGGCTAACCAATAACAAAAGTCTATTGTCCGCGTGGACGAGGCCATTAGCCAATCGTTAAGTGCTGAGCCACGAACCTTGTGCATGAACCCTGTACCCAAAGGTATATAAGTGTTGTATGGACATTAATAAAATGTCTGATACAGCTAATTCATATTGGATCGTCTGTTCAGTCCAGACCTGTCTCCCATAGTGTCCTATTCAGTTATTAGACACGGGTGCAGATGTCACCATGGTTAGCCACCATAAGTGGCCATCGCATTGGCCGTTAAAGGCAGACGATGGAGGAGTTACCGGCTTAGGGGGTATGGCTCCTGCAAAAACATCCCTTGGCCCTGTACAAATCATTACTAAAGAGTCAGTAGTTTCTGTTACCGTCTATGTCTGTCCTCTCCCTCCTGGGCTTGCAGGACTTCTTGGCGGAGATGCCATGACTCAGATGGGAATAACGTTGTCTACCGCAGGAGTGGTTTTTTTCGCCGCGGTCATTGGGCAGCCGCCCCACCCCGACCACTTCAGTGGTTGACTGACAGCCCCACGTGGGTGGACCAATTGCTGCCGACGAGGGAGCGGCTTGTAATTGCTCACCAATTAGTGCAGGAACAATTAGAACAAGGGCATTTAAAAGAGTCTGTTAGCCTGTGGAACACGCCGTATTTGTCATTCCGAAAAAGTCAGGCAAGTGGCGCTTGCTCCATGACTTACGAAAGGTCAATGAGCCGATGGAAACGATGGGAGCATTACAGCCTGGGTTACCAAATCCAGCAATGTTACCTGAGAATTGGCCACTGTTAATCATTGACCTCAAAGACTGCTTCTTTACCATTCCCTTGCATCCTAATGACACTCAAAGGTTTGCATTCACTCTGCCTTCTATCAACAGAGCAGAACCAGCCAAGTGGTTTGAATGGACAGTCTTGCTGCAAGGCATGAAAAATAGTCCCACTTTGTGGCCGCTGCATTAGCTCCACTAAGGAAGGCATGGCCACATATGCTGATGTACCATTGTGTAGACTATATGGTCTTCTGCCAGCAATGGACCTTTGCCTCCGAACAAATCCACATAATTCTTAATACCCTTTCTGCTTTTGGGCTCAAAGTAGCGCAGGAAAAACTCCAGTTTAGCCAGCCCTGGAAATATCTGGGATGGGTTATCTCAGACTCGGTAATTCGCCCTCAGAAACTAACCCTATCTACAGATATTACTACACTGCATGACGCTCAAAAATTACTAGGAGACCTGCAATGGGTACGACCGGTTGTAGGTTTAAGGAATGAGGACCTTGCACCGTTACTGCCACTGCTAACAGGCACAGATCCTACCCAGCCTTGTGTGTATGTCCGGCACACAACATGTTGCCCTTCAGAACATTATAGACAAAATTAACAGTATGTGGACACACCGCAGGATTTTAAATACTCCATTCTCGGTTTTTATTCTCCTCTCCGCCCCGTATGTAAATGCAGTCATTGCCCAATGGCAAAAGAAAAACGGGGGAAACCAGAAGGAGAGAGTGTGTTTAATAGAATGGGTATTCGGTCCTGTGATGCCGAGGAAGAGTATTGTGCCACTCATAGAAAGCATGGCGAACCTTATCATGAAGGCTAGGATAAGAATAGTTGCCATTTCAGGGGCAGAACCAGAATACGTACACTTATCCATGACACTGAGAGAACTCGAATGGGCATTAAAGAATTTCAAGGTGCTCCAACAAAGCTTGTTAGGGTGGTCAGGCTCGGTAACCACACAGTTTCCATCAGGGGAACTTGGGGCTCTGTTAACTACCCAGAAATGGTCAGGCATACCCTTATGTTCTACTCCACCACTTATAGATGCTGTCACCGTGTTCACTGATGCAGGAAAATTGTCAAAAACTGCGGCAATTGTATGGAAAACAGATGATGAGTGGCAGAAGAAAGTGTTAAAGGGGACAGCTAAGGATACGCTGCAAACATTAGAACTTACAGCAGTATGTTGGGCATTTAATAACTGGATAACGAGTTCCCTGAACGTGGTAACAGACTCGCTGTACGTTGCAGGGGTTGCCCAGCATATCAAGGATGCAGCAATAAGAGAGACTGGCAGACCGCAACTACTGCAATTGTTCCAGCAGCTCCAGCAAGCTATTCGACAACGCAGCTTGCTGTATTGTGTCATTCACATACGGAGCCATCAGTGGACCTTAGGTCTCGGACAGGGCAATGAGCAAGCAGATGCGTTAGTCTTTGCTGCAATAACTGTCCACTGTCCACTTAACAAATTCGAGTCTGCCAGGATGGCACATGGTCAGTTTCATCAGAATGCCAAAGGTCTGATGAGAGATTTTGAGCTCTCTCTCACGCAGAAGCCTCTCGGATTGTAAGGACATGCCCTCAATGCAGTCATAATGGGCCTGGGACTGGCATAGGTGTAAATCCACGCGGGTTAAAAGCCTTAGAGATCTGGCAAATGGATGTCACACACGTACCCAGCTTTGGTAGGCTTAAATATGTTCATGTAACAGTTGATACCTTTTTGTGGTTTGTATGGGCCACTGCACAGATGGGAGAAAAGGCCTTACATGTGAAACGCCACTTGACACAGTGTGTGGCTGTCATGGGAGTCCCAGAGACTATTAAAGCAGACAATGGACCTGCATACATCAGTGAGAGCATGAAAAGGTGGTTTCAGCAGTGGGGAATCAAACACTATACAGGTTTTTTTTCCCCCTCATTTGCTGCTTCTTTCTTCTCTGTTTTCCTTGTTGGGAAAATATTTTACAGAAACCAAACATTGAGGATTTAAACTTCCCAGATTATTTTAAACAGCAGCCAGAACTCAAGAAAGAGCAATATCTAACATCTTCAGAAGTTCTTTCTTGCCAAGTAGTAAATTGCAGAATCTCCCAAATATCGTGTGGTCTTTTCATGTGTGACAGGAATTGTGGTGTCTGGGCTAATACAGAAGGGGTTAGTCCTAATGAATGCTGATTTTTTTAGGAGAATGTAATCTAAAGGGCACTTCTAATACAGCAAAATCTAATAAATGATAAAATCACTCAATAATGAAATTTAAAGTTCCGCATAAAGCACATAGTCATTATATGTGATATTAAAGAGCACAACAGAAGCTTTCCGCATTGGAGCTGCTCAAGGTATCATGTCAGAATCACAATCTTCAAAAATTGGGGTAGAAAATGAAAAAAAAGGTTAATTTCCCTAGTCAACCTAGCATAGCAACAGATGCTGGTCAAAAAGAACTAATTCCATCTAATGCAAAACACAGACAGTCTGCACTGTTTTAATGTGTCTTTTAGATGATCCTTGATTCAGGCTGCAAACGTGTTCTGTAATTTAAGAGAGCAGACCTGCATTCCAGTTGCTCCAGTGGCAGGATAAACTGCCAACTGTTGTGTTTTACAGAGTGCAAAACAGTCAGCTACATTAAAAGAAAAAAAATCACAAAACCGGGATTCCTCACTCCCCAACAGGACAGACTATAGTTGAGAGGATGAATAAAACTTTGAAGGAGTACTTAGACAAATTTAAAAGTGAATTAGACATTCAAGAGAGGGTAAACAAGGCGCTCTTTGTAATGAATCATTTGTGTGTCTTTGGGGACAGTTCGGAGCCTGCAGCCCTTCTACACGGCAGAGCTCTGCCTAAGATACAACCTAACTGCGCTGCGAAAGTTATTTATAAAGACCGTAAAACAGGTGAATGGAGGGGCCCTGCTGAAGTAATATTTTTTGGCAGAGGCTATAACTGCGTATTAACACCTACAGGCCCGCAGTGGATCCTAGCGAAGTGGACTAAAGCAGCGACCAAGCAGAAAAACAAAGAGACATCAGAGGACGACAACCAGCGTGGCGACGACGTAACATTCCAAAACCAAACTGTAGGACTTTGCCAATTGTTTATGTCTGTTTAGGTCACGTAAGTTGTAGTCTCTAATGACAATGATGCTGTATTTGCTGTTTTTTATTCTGACCGTTATGAACGTGGTTTGCACTAGCCTGTTGCCTTCCCAAAACATTTAGCTCACCTTTGCCACTGCGACTAAGCAAGAGGAACTTTGCATCAGTCTATCTCAGGTAGGGAATCCTTTCAAAACGTGTTTGATTGGCCTTCCGAGTTTTAACAGCACCGATTTTGTGCCTTTTGGCATTGATGATGCCAGTATGAATTTTGCCTCTATTCGAAATGCACTGAATTGTGCTCCAACTAATAGCCATCCCTGCTGTCAGAATGACACAGGCAGTTGTCTCGGGCACGCAATGGCACAAGCCCTGTGGCAACTGAATACCTCAATGGCTCAGAAGCCTCAGGAATTAGAACTTCTAGGATCTGTTTCTGCAAACAGTTCTGTGTTTTGTGTTTCGTATGCCCAATGCTCAACAATGGCTGGAATGGTCAGCTAAGTATGCTAATGTAACATGGACAGACATAACTCCTTATCAGCCCTTATATGCTAATATTTCCCAGTCAAGCAGCTCCTGGTGCTGGAATGCCAGTGGTAGTTCCAACTTTTCTATTGATACGGTGGTTTCCACTAAAGAGGCAGGAGAAGGCTATTGCCGCCAAGATATTTTCTTACTTGCGGGCATCGAGCTTGGGCTGGAATTCCAACACGAGGAATAGAAGGACCATGTTACATTGGTAAGCTGACCCAATAATCACTGATCTGGTGAGTACCAGTGTTGGGTTAACAAGCCCTTACCTTTGACAACACACTTCAACAAGCTCCTAGTCCTCGCAACAAACTTTTCAAAGGTCTTGGCTAACTAGCCCTGTATTTTTACAACACACTTCAACAAGCTGTCAACTCCCACAACAGCACAGCCAGCCTGTTAAAGCCCTCCAAGAAGTGTGTTGGGATGAGGGACTGATGCAGGCAGTGTGAAGGCAGAAAAGGAAGTTGGGTCAGAATAGGCTGCACCACCTTCACGGAATCCTCTCTGCCAATCACAGTTTGCCTGCCGTGACAGTTGGAATGTTTGAGACAAATCATGCTTACACTTGCTGGTCCTTCACAACCCCAAATTTCAAAATGTGCCATTCTTGTCTTACTTGGACTGAAATTTAAAAAGTTGTTTTCCATCTTTAAATTTTTGGCCAAACATGGGCCACTTAGGGAAGTGAAAGGTCTTCAATATGCAATATGATACTGGGTCTTTTTTACACTAACAAAATAAAATGCTTTTGGACAAATATATCCTAAAAATACTCTTTTTTTAAAAATACGTTTTTCTTTTTCTTCCAATCAACCAACTGACATTCTGCAAGTTGGGATATAATTCCCAGCTAAACTGAGGAAAACAAGCAAACCTTGTGGTTAGAAGAGTAATGCCTTGTTAATGAAAGAAGTCCAGAAACAGAACAATCAGACCTTTTTGGTGTGTCTGTGTGCTTCTGTGAGGCAGAGCGGCTTTCTGTTTCACACTCATTCAATATTACACATTACAGGCAATATGCTCCCTGTGAAGAAGACCTGTCAAACTGGCACCCTATAAGAACCTGATAACTTCAAGGTTTAACATTTAACATTTCAAGTATTAAATGTTTCAATGTCTCCTAGGGAAATATTTTTAAAGTAAAGAGAAAGGAATGCTAAATAATCCATGCAGACTACATACACTTCCACAAAAGTATCAATTTTAATAGTAACTATTTATGAAAGAGTGATGAGAAAGCATGCAAAATTTTATTTGCTTTTCCCAAACACAATATTTCGCTAGGGAAAAGTTCTTAATTTTTCTGCTGAGTCCAAAGACTAAAGGCTAACTCCTGATAATCTGTACTCATAAAACCAATTTCTTTGTATTAACATATCCTGCTAGACCATGTCACGAAATCCACATGCATAAGTGCTGAAAATATTAGATGTAAGGATTTGCAATCATAGAAATTAGGATACATGTACACGTCAGAATTCTGAAGAAAAAAGAACTTGCAGAAATTGGTATTTACCTGAGTGTGGCTCCCTCTGTCTGTATCACATCTCCCTCTTTAAGATAAAAATATTTGTGTCCTCCTTCTATTGTTTCTTCGCAGTGAGGGACATGAGGGAGCTTACAGATGCGATATTCTGACTCTAAAGAAAGAAAATGATGTTTTGAATTTGTCACTTACAAAACTAATTCCATATAGAGGTTACTTTTTAATAAGTACTATTAATTATCACCGGTATGAATACAAAACTAGAAACAAATTCTGCATAGTAACTTTATAGTTGTAAAGCAACCTTACACTAGAGCCAAAACCACCCAACAGTGAAAACCACTGATTCTGAATACTATACCCTGTACCAGCAAAAATCTGAAGATTAAAAAAATCACAAGCAAAATTACAAGAAACGTCAGTAATTATTATATTTTACAAATGTTTCTTCTTGACTCACCAACAGACAACCTTGCCAACCTTTTACAACACCACTAAGATTTCTGTGCTCACATTCTGCTTTCCAATTCACAGAAGCACCACTACTCAACATTTGCCTAAAACTGGATGAAGACTTTTTGACCTGCAACTTCCCTCAGCTTTTATCATTCTGAACTATGCATGAACTTTAAATGCCTTGCCTGGAACAGCTATGGGTAAGAACCCACAAAGGCATCTATATCCCTTGCTAGTCTTTACAACCATGCTCATGGGTTGACAAGACAAAATCCTCAACAAGACACCAACTGTTTTCAGTAGTGCCCAGGCTTCTTTGCAGATAAACACCTGGCAACTTTACAAACTAAAACCTGTGACAAAGCTCATGACAAAGTCCAATGATGTTAGGAATTACTGCATGATCTATACTGATTATTCTCTTCCCAGATACTAAAGCAGAAATACCTCTTACTGTTTACCAACACAAAATAAACGTTTTTAGATCAGAATCTACCTGCAGACTACCCTACCACTTTTCCCTCATGATGTGAGGCCTATGAATTTGTCAGCAACTACTAGTGGGCTCCTCTAAGGAATCTCAAAGTTAGGCATATTTCTTTTCAAAATTCAAGTTATTTGTTTTTACATAAGTGAAAATAACATCAATTTGTCATTGCCGTCAACGTAAAAAGGAAGGAGTATCAAGTTTTTCTCACATCTCTTAATACCATGTAAACTGCTGACAGCACTCTAAATTCTCATTATCCCCACATAAAAAAATCACTATGAAGGTATGTGCAGGTATTGAAGAAAAACGGTAGTACTACAATTACAATATTTAGATTATTCATTGTTCTCATTGAACACACTGTAACAGTATCATGAAATTACGCATAGTTTGTATGAAGATTCCCGCAGAATAATCCAGCTGATTTGCACAGAAGCATTCATGAAATGTTTTTTTCTTGCCACGTATCTACCATTTTCAGCAATATCCCAAATCTCTGGCCTACCACTCGGGATGTTTTTGCAGATATCAGGTATTCCACCAGTATGATCATGATGCCAATGTGTCACTAAAATTTCTTGAATCGAGATATTGAAGTCCGACAGTGCCTGCTTTAAACAGCTGATGTATTCAGGAATAGCGGGCTCTCCGGTGTCAATAAGGACTCTTCTACACACGAACAAAAAAAAAGGGAGGGACACACACCCAGGAGGGAATTAGGAGTGTTCATACGAAACACAAATAGTAATAAAAGCCAACATTGCATGGAAATGTGGCAGTAATGGATGTCTCCATATCCAGATGCCATCTCTTCCCTCCCGATATTCTGTACCCGTTTCACGACAATTTAAAAAGTGGGATAAATTCATCCCACACATCCGGGACAAGTGGCAGGAGCCGCCACTTAGGACGGCCGGGGAGTTGCGCGGCCTGAGCCTCCCCCGCGCTTCCCTCTGGGCGTTCCCCGTCTCAGCCCAAGGCTAGCATGGCCCAAGTCCACCCCCCACCTGCCCGAGCCTTCTCCGGGAGCTGGTCCCGGAAATTTAATGCTGTAGGGTTTATTTCCTCCTTTAATGCCTAATGACGGGACTTGGGCACGGGCCGGCAGGCGCCTCCCGCTGCGGAGGGGAGCACAGCGCCGGCGGGGCGGGGGCCAGGGGCGATCTCCTTCGCCCCGTCCCCTTCTGCCTTCCCCGTTCGCCGAGCAGGGTCGGTACCTGTGCCCGCTGCCCACCAGGTAGGTGTTGGTGCCCTGCAGCGTCATGGGCCCCGGGTTGCAGCCCAGCACCCGCACCACCCGCGACGAGAGCCGCTCGATGCGCGGCAGCAGCGACACCATCCCTGCAGTGAATGCCGCGGAATTCCCCGCTCCGCTCCCCGCAGACGCCCCCGGGAGCGCAGGCGGAAGGGAAGGCTCCGCTCCCCGTGCTCCGCCTCCCGGAGCCGCTCAGGCGCCTTCCGGGCCGGGCCGGCGCTGGGGCCGCTCCTCCCGGCCCGTCGTGTTCGCCTGAACTCGGCCTCCGGCAGCGGGCACTGTGGGGATCCACTGGGATAATGTTCGCTTCCATGGAGAACAGGCCTTTGCGGCATTCCGTTCTCCTTTTCCGGGTCGGTGCCTCGCTGCTGCTCAGTCAGAGACAGGACCGCGCTCTGCTGGTTTCGTCCAGAGCAATTTGTTTTAGGGACAGCTGCACCTTCTCTATATTCCAGGAACATAGACTCATAGAATCAGGAATCATGGAATCAATTGGGTTGGAAAAGACCTCCGAGATAATCGAGTCCAACCCTTGGTCCAACTCTAGTCCATTTACTAGATCATGGCACTCAGTGCCGCGTCCAATCTCAGTTTAAAAACCTCCAGGGGTGAATCCACCACCTCTCTGGGCAGGCCATTCCAATGCCTGATTACTCTCTCCATCCTGGGAGATACTCAAATTTCAAATATTGTCTGATTGTTTTATACCTATAATAGATCCCCTATATTACCTATTACAAATAAATGTAAATTTCTAAGGTGATTATAGTAATACAGAGCACAAAAAAGTGTTTGGTGGTAGCATATTTTTTGCTTAAATGTTTTTTTCATTATGTGAAAGTAGAAGTGAAACTCATATGTGATCTGGACTAATTTCTAGGACTTGCATAAGCAAACAAAACAGATTCTTACTGTCTTCTGAAGGGGCAGAGATCCCCAAACATGATCTTGATAGGAAAACTTCCCAAAGACTTGTTAGAAACTAACAGCTCAGTGTACAGCATGGAACTGAAAAACATTTCACATCTTCAACAGAATTTTGTAACTTCATGAAAATTCAAAGATTGTTTGTTTGTTTTTTATGTGTGCTTAAATGCTAATCTGGGCAAATAATACATGCAATACATTCCAGGAGATGTGCTATTTAAAGCTTCAGCATACTAACAAATGTCTGCATCTTGCCATGCATGACACACTGGTGTCTCCACTCTAACACTACATCTCTTTTCTCCTCCTGTTGCTGGTTCTCAATCTGCCACAGATGCACCTGACACCTTTGGCTTCCTGGGCAGTGCAAGGCAGAGGATGGCATGAGGCAGGTAGACAGCTCTCAGGTAGGTCTGGCTGCCTGCCTAGTCGTGCTGCACTTGCTAGTGTTGGCTCACAACTCCACATTTTCAGCTGGCCTCCAAGGGCAGAGAACAAATGGTGCCTTTCAGCTGCTTAGTCAGACAGCAATGATGCATATTCACTGTCCAGGGACCAACAGCAAGCTTACCTCTAGGCTGTTTCATCAGTGCTAATTTAGCTACAGTTAGTACACTTAAAGTGCTAGGTAACCCTTCAGCCACACAATGTGCAATACCCTGCAGTTACCCACACAGCCAAGTAGTTTGCTTTGTGATGCACAGGTGACTTGCCAGACAATACCTTGTGCAGGGCTGTATTATACAGTAACTAAAAATTCTACTCCTGGCCATGGACTTCACCTGTTAATTGGTTGGCATCACAAAAGCAGACAGAAATTGTGCCACTGATGCTGATAATCCCTATATTTAGGCCTTCAATACAATTTCTTTATCTGATAAACCTTTACTTATTTGAGATTTGAGATGTCTACTTATTTGAAATATAAACACATTGCATTTATTTTTTCTTTTCAAGCTCATTAAAGCATGAACTACAGAAAACAGAAAGGATGTTTCAGGTCAAAGAAAAGAAGCCTTTTTGTGTGCAGGTATGCTGCTGAAGTCAGCAAGAAACCCCTGTACACAACATTCCAGTCTCATATCATTTGCCTGTATACTGTTTTATAAGTAACTGTGACTAGACATGACTTTATGTAATCTAGAGGTGCCCTATTATGCTTATTTTCTAGCATATTTATATAGCTGTTTGTTGGTTCATTCAACCCATTTTCAGGTAATATTTAGTTGCTGTGTCAATAGAAGAAGTTACTACATAAGCCAAAGCAAGCTGTGTATTTAAGTGGTTTTCTACTTCTAAGAAAATTCAGAATGTTTAGTGAAGGTTTCTGAAATTATTTATCTGAATTTTACATATCATTGATTACTCACAAGTAGTAAGGTGCCAGTTATTTTTAACACCACGAGACAGTTTTTTTGTTTGTTCATTTTTTTAAAATAAGAATTGTTTGGGGAACTGTCAACTTGTTCCCCGGGGAATACTTAGGACTGTTATTGTCCTGTGGTAAAGCATTTTCCCTGTTAGGCAGGAGCTGTGAGTCTGTTTCATCTGTAGGTGGCAGCAATGGTGTCTTTGGAAACCAAAGTACAGGTTCTTCTATCATCTTCATTTCCTGCACATGCCTATCTTTTTAAAAAATCTATGGTTTCTCTTCTAATACAGAGGTTAATAGGCACGTGGTGAAAGTCTTGCTGTTATGCTCTAACGTGGTACAAGAAAATAGGAGTGTATATCCTTGAGTGTATATCCTGAAGTTCTTTTGGTTCTCTGAATGTTTTACGTTGTTAAGACAAAATTTTGAGGCAAAAAATGTTCTGAAGTAGATAGTGTTAGACTACCAGTTAAAAAAAAAAAAGCTGAGTTTCAATAATGCTAAAACAAGATTTGGTGGTATACAATGTGATATATGATGCAAGATTAATTTTGTAACAATTATGAGATACACTAGACAGAGACTGGTATGTCTGAAAATCTTACCATGTCACTGTTAGAATTTTTAGCAATCAAGAATCTTTGAGTACTAGCACTTGGCTTTCTTCCACATTTTAACTGTAAATGAGGATAAATTTCTCTCTGCTGTGGCTGTGTAATAGCATAGTAGAAGTAAGCACAAGCATGTCATTCTATGACAATTAGATAGAATCAATAGAATAGTGGAGAGAAAATGTCTTGCGAGACTTGCCTTCATAGGCATTGGTATAAGAAAGTCTTGTTGAGATGATTTTTAGTTTGTAGATTTTGAAGTTATTGTAATGCAATTATAACTGCTATTTATGAAAGTAAGATATGCATGTATTTCTTAGTACTTGCAGAATTTTAATTTCTGTTTCATTGTATTTTATGCTTTTTATCTGGTACAGAGGTAAGTAAAGAGACATTAAACAAAAAGAAATTAAGCGGATTTTGCAGAGAGAAAGGCTGTAGGCTGCAAGATTTCTATATTAAGAGACAAGATTGTGTAGAAAATGTAAAAAGTTGGATCAGCAGATTTGTGGGAGATGATTAGAGGTGATGATGAAGCGACTGGGACATCTCTCTAAAGGCTGAGAGAGTTGGCACTGTCTGTCCCGGAGAAGGCTCAGGTGTTCTCATAAATGCCTTTAAATAACTGAAGTGGTAGTGCAAAGAGGACAGAGTCAGGCTCTTTTCAGTGGTGCTCAGTGCCAGGACCAGAGGCAATGGGCAGAAACTGATCATAGGAGGTTCCTTCTGAATATTAGGAAACAGTTCTTCAGTGTGAGGGTGACCAAGTGCTACACAGGTTACTCAGGGGAGTTGTGTAGTGTCCATCCTTGGAGGTATTAACAAACTACCTGGACATAGTCCTGGGCAGCCTGCTGTAGGTGGCCCTGCTTGAGCAGGGTTGTTAGACCAGATGACCTCCAGCAGTCCCTTACCACCTCAGCTGTTCTGTACCTTTGTGAGATTCTCCCAAAAATCTGTATGTTAATGCTGCTCAGAGCATAAAAATTCATTTAAGGTCAACTTTTGGGTTCCCCGGACAGGTGACCAGGAGTTCTGCTGTAGCAGAGTACCAAGAAACAATGATAATAGAAAACTGCTGAGAGCTTGTACAACTGTACAAGAGTAATTCATGAAGAAGCAGGGGAATCTGTTACACTGAGATGAAGTCATCAGCCAATACATTCTTTCAAGCCATGCATTTTCTCCTGTAACTTCCCTTAATAGCAATGACAAAAATTTCACTGCAAAGCTGAAGTATCAAAAGTAAAGACACACAATAAATCTTCAGAAATTTTCCAGGTCAGCATTTCATCCTGTGTATTCCTGTTTATCCTAGTGAGGACCTTGGTTTCCAATGTCTGAAATAATTCAAAGATAAAATGTTCAATGTCCTGTTAACACTAATCAAAGCAGAAAGAAAAGGTCCTTCCTACCCCATTTGGAAGCAAATAAAAGGATGTGTACTGAATACCAGAGGAGATCTGTCACTATTTAGAAATGTACTTGCTTTGATGCCAAGTATAACCAGAAAACAAATAAATTAACCAGCCAGTAATTTAGCTTGTGAGCTGCTTGATTTACAGTCCATGAATCAGATACACAAGCTTTGTCTCTCTGTCTCTGTGCTACAGAGTTTTTGTCATTTTTAAATTGTAACAAAGGTCACAACAGTGTGGTTGTGACTTGGCTGATTTAAATCTGTAGGAGTTGTTATTTAGGCATATAGTTTGCAAAGCCTATTACAAATTTTAAAAAGCTCTGGTGGAGCTATAAGAATTTGAAACTATATATCAGACTCAGTATATAATGTATTTATTGTTCTGATGCTAGATTACGTATGTTTTAATAATTCCCATCTTGCAGTCTCATCCACTAAAGTCCCAGTGAAGTGAATGTTGTGAAGAACCAGTGGCAAAGTCCATTCCACTGGATTTTCTGCAAGTGGAACAATCAAGTCAGGAGTATGCAAGACAGGATGGGCGTAGTGAATCTCTTTTGTTTTTCACAGCAAATACCACAGAGATTTATATTGCTGTCAGATGTTCAATTTGCTGCAAAAACACACAGTAGCTTAAGTCTAACCATAGAATAAATATCATCACCAAAAGCTATATTCTGACAGAGTACTTGTATTCATTTGGTCATTTATGGGACAGAACAAGCATCATTGTAATTGCTAAGCTGCTGCTTCTCTGAAGTTACTGGGATTTTATTGTGGAGCAATATACAGCTACATCATTAGCTGGTGCATTCATGTTGCTCATAGCCATTGCAAAGATCTTGTTGGGCATGCATGCAGTAGGCCTGTTATCTTTGAATCCTCCCCAAGATGATTCTGCACAGGCAGAAAGGCCTCTGCTGTATTTATTGAGAGGGTCATTATGGCTACTGCATTGCCCCACTGATGTTCTAAGCTGTTTCCCCAGTGTGTTGCCTTGCTGGAATGAATGATGTGCAATTGAACTAGGAATAATGCAGAACTGTTTTTGTTGGGGGAAGGCTCAGAGCCTGGCCATGATATCCTTCCTGCACAACCCACTAACCAGTGCTGACAAGGCTGACCAAGGGCACTGTAACCTTGGGAAAGCCTGACAGCAGGTAAACAACCATGAAGTCAGGGAAAAACAGGCTCCAGACAGCACCAGTGCCTCGTGGCTTGTTGCATGAAGGCTGCCCTCCATCCAATCACCATAGCCATGAGAGCGCGTGGACTGTCGTGCTGGGCCAATCACAAGTTGTTGTTGCACGCGCGATAGTTCAGGAAGGCATATTAACCTGTTCGTTCCATAATAAGCAGACATTGACATTGATTGATTGATTGATTGATTGATTGATTGATTGATTGGGATAATAAAGTTGGAAGCAAAGCATAGGTGAAATCACCTTGACTTCCGTTGCCAGAACCCAGGGAACCATCGGGGTAGCTAGCTGGGGCGCGAGGTACAATCCCTAGAAGAGGTCTTCCCTCTTCATGTTTTGGATTCAGACACTGTGTATTTAGCTTTGGAAAATTCACTTGATCTGTTGATTCTATTCTTCAAGTGATGATATGAAAATAATGGTATTTCAAGCACTGCAAGGATTGCTTAAGAGTAGAATGTTTCTGACCTATAAGGGGGGAAGCAGGAAGGTGCACAAGAAAAGGCAAGCATTGATGTTTGCTATGAAGACACTGATAGCATTGTGCATCCTGTACTAAGAGCTATAAAAGCTATAAACTGCTCTGGCTGAGGGTGTGCATCATCCTGTGCAGGACAGTCATCGAGCCGTAATTGCAACACCTGTACCTTGTGCCCTACAGCTATTTTAAACATGCGTAAAAATTTCATATTGAGTGCCAATAACTCAGCTAGAGCAGACTCTTGCAAACATCTGTAGTTTTAACAGAGGAAAACAGTTTTACTTGTTTGTCCCTGGATACATGCAGACTCTTCATGTATCATTGCACATAAAAGCTTTTTGTACATTTTTTAAAACTGTGTTGTACTACAATTTTCAACTGAAGCAAAAAAAATGTATTTTTGTATAAATTTTTTGAGATATATACAGGGGTATACTGGTAAATAAATGAATTTATATATATAAGCAAACATATACGTATGAACACACACATATATACATGCCTAGTATCTATCTGTGAAATATCTATTGACTTTTGCTCAAGAGGTCTAATGAACTAAAGTCTAAGTTTGAACATAGATTCACAGACATAGAAAGATACAAAATTCTACTGTTTTAAAAAATTTTATGGAGTAAATTGTTAATTTATTGAAGGGAATTTTGTAATCTGTTAAATTTAGTAGTATCTATAGATAGGGAGGACTTTTAAATTTTTAGAATAGAATTTCTGTAATATATTCATAAGAATGACAGTTCTTTACAGGTAGGAAATCATTAACTGTGTCACATGGTTTCCATATGAATTTAGTTTCACTTTGTATTATATCAGTAATCCCTTCAACTTTCCTTAGATTGCAAACCTTGTAAAGGTATGGGTGGGAAGCCTGCAAATATGCAAATCTACAATTTTTTGAATTGAAAAAACCTCTATCCATGGCCAGTATTAAGGTAATCATGCATTTTTAATAGAATTTTAAATGTATAATGAGAATGGAAGGATTTGCTGATCACATTTTATTGTTTCTGCTTTATCAGAAGATGATCCTGTGCAAGTATTTTAGTTTTTAGAGTAGTTATATTTATGTTGACTGACAGACACTTTACTCTTCTTTCTCCTGTCATGTTAGATCTCATATGTTTAATAAGACTGGGGACAATATAATTGTGTGATATAAGACACTCTCCTCTGGCTCTTAATTGAACACCACCTTGCACATGAGACCATGGTGCTCTTTGGAATGCTATCATGCATTAAATTTAGGGGATATTAAAGGCTGAGATCTTCAACAGCGATTTCATCTGTGAGCAGGTGCACCTATGAACAGACATTGGTGCTTGCACTTGGAATTAAGACTTTGGACATTTGTGAATACAGATTTGTGAGTCTCTGGTAGCATGTTTTTTAGGTTGCCATGAGAAATATGTCTTACCAACAATTCCAAGGCTCTTTCAAGACTGGATTCCTTATTCAAGATAATTATGAGACAGTGAGCAAGCCGTCATGCTTGGTGTGGCTCTTCATTTGTCTCAGCTTACCTGATGGCTTCATATACCACCAAGATGTCCAGACAGGTCTGCAGACTGCTGGCATGGTAGCAGTTTGGACAGTGGGCTTGTCAGAAGCAGAAATCACCTGGCTCACAGCTACTCTTCTTGCTGTTGTTTCAGAGGAGTCTGAAAGTAGCCTATAAAACATCCTTTCTTATGTTCCCCTTTGTGAAGTGCTCAGATACAAAAAAATAGGGAAGCTGTAAAGAGAGAGGAACCCAGTTACTTTTTTTTATTCATTTCAGGTGCAAACTTAGAGGCTACTCCTTGCCACTGGAATCTCTAGTACAGTATTACTCATTGAATGTGAACCTTGACATACTGCTTACTTTGGCCATAAATTCCTTCTGAAGAACTTTCTGTTTGAATTCTGCTATTGACTACTGTTTTACTCTTGTGCTTCCTGCAACAGTCAAATGGTGAACCTGGTCAGGCTTGTGGGGTTTTCTTTGTTTGTTTGCTTTGCTTTGTTTTGCTTGGGTTTTATTTGTTTTGTTTTGGTTTTGTTTTATATTTGTTTTTTTTTTTTTGTTTTAATCTGTTCTAAAAGCAATGCATAATGTTGTTACAAAAAAGGGTGCAGCTTCACAAAGGTAGTATGTCAAGTTGCAGAGTTACATGATGTTACATAAATACAGTTTCCTTTGAAATTTTGGTGAATGAGCTGTAGTAATAAACTCTTAAGTTGGTTTGTACACAAGTTTTCAGATATAAAACATTTCAAAGAATCAGAGAACAGTTGGGTTTGGAAGGGACCTCTGGAGATCATCTATTCCAACCCCCCATTAAAGTAGGTTCGCCTGGAGCACATTGCACAGAATCACATCCAGGCGGGTTTTGAATATCTCCAGAGAAGGGGACTCCACAACCTCTCTGGGCAGCCTGTTTCAGTGGTTTGTCACTCTTAAAGTTTTACCTCATATTCAAATAGAATTTTCAGTGTTTCAGTTTGTACTTGTTCCTTGTCCTTTTTCTGGGCACCACTGAAAAGAATCTGACTCAATCCTCTTGACACCTGGTCTTAAGGTATTTGTATGCACTGATAAGATCCCCTCTTGGCTGTCTCTTTTCCAGCCTGAACAAGCCCAACTTTCTCAGGCTTTCTTTGTGAAAGAGTTGCTCCAGTCCTCTAATCATCTTCATAACCCTCTGCTGGACCCTCTCCAGTAATCCTTGTCTTTATTGAACTGGGAAGCTCAGAATGCAGCCTCACCAGGGCAGAGAAGGGTAGAATAACCTGCTTCAACCTGCTGGCCACACTTGTTACAGTGTACCTCATGTGCACTCTTGGCCTCACAGACACATTGCTGGCTCATGATTAACTTGTCGATTTGTGTTTGTAAATACAAAGTTTAGTTTATGCTGGACTTTGTACCGAAATCCACTTCTCGGAATCTAAATGTGAATTGGATATAAATTGCGTTAGCTATTTCAAAGAGATTAGTTGTATTTTATTGGAGGGGATAGGAAAGAACAGCAAAAGGATTCCAACTATCCCAGCTGTAAGATTGCCTGATCTTTCTGACCTCTTCTAGGCCAGGACCTGAAACCTAAGTAGAAGATAGAATGAAAGGCTAGAAATAGCTAAGGCCTAGAAAAAAAATAATGTTTAGACACTCAGTCCCTTTTAAGGCTTTTATGTTTCACTTGTCTTTATTAGAAAATTAAGAGTTTAAATTAGCTTTTTTGAATTTGTACCTGGGTCACAGCCTAGACAAACCCAGTCAACCAAGCAAAGAATAGTCATGCCTTTGTTCATGGATTATTAACCAATTCTCTCATTTCATTTGTCTGTGACAGTGTGCCTGAATTCACAAAAATCCAAAGGGACCTCCGTCTACATGCCTTTTCCCTGCTCCAAGATCCCTGGTGCAGCTGTTCACTATGTATTGACTGCTGTTGTTTGGCATAGGGACTAGCCCAAACCCAGTTCTTTGGCATGTCCTGCATCTCATTCTTTGTGTTTGCTGCCAGCATCTTTTTCCTAAGAGATGTAGATGAAATAAAGGGCATTTTTTTATAGCTTTGCAGAGGTGGACATGAACGGGACAAAGAGTGTACTGCCCTAGAGTTTTTCTGTTTCACCTGGCAAATACCAAAGATTACAGAGTAAAAGGTGTAGGAACTACCTAAAGAAGTAACAAGAATCCTTGAAGTGTTGGGCAGTGTAAAGGTAGTTCAAACTGCGAATTAATTCTCTTTGTACTGGACTATGTGGTTAGATTATGTGTGTGTGTAGCTACTACTCACACACCTTGGAAAACAATTCTCAAAGAGGTGTAGACTGATGCAGGCATGGTTCCTTGTAAGCCTCTTTAACAGGAGAGCTGCAATCCTATTCAGCACACTCTTGCTACATGTGGGAAAACAAGCAGGAATGACAAAACCAGTAGACATACACACACAAATGCAGTAATACCATTGGAAATTGCAGAATGATATGTCCTCTGATATGAGGGTGTGTAGTCAAAACAAAAGTTTTCTCAATGTTTGGTGCTGTGCAGAGTAAAGAAGAGCTCAGAAGTTGAGAAAGTTCTGAGAAGGAATCAATCTTTTCTCCATAAACTGCTTTTAAAAACTTGCTTGTTTCTTAGTGTTTTGCAACTGTTAGGAATTATCTCAACATCTGCTTGAGTGGAGAGTCAGTGATTGGGAGAGTGAGTGACCTCAGCAGGTTCAGAGTGCACCTCTCTTGGGTTGATTGTTCACCAATATCTCAGTACATTCTGCATTTTGTACTTGTTTAAATGGTTGTTAGAATTTAAAGAATTTGCTGTATGATACTTTAAATGATGAAGATACTGTTACTGCTAACCTTCCTTTTTTCTTCTTTTTAGGAGCCAGTAATGAAGAATGACTCCACCAATTAAAAAGAAAATGTACATTTATCTTTTCCAGAATAAATGTGTATCAATGAATTTAATTTAATATTTAGATCAAGAACACAGAAAAATGCAAGTCCCTTTGGTGTAATAAAAATGCATAACCTGACTTTCCTTTGTTTGGAGAGGTGATATCATCAGTAAAAAGACTCCATTGTAGTAAAGCATTTAGATTCCTTTACATGAAATGAGGAGAGAATGATAATTGTGAAAGTCTAATACATGATGAAATTTACTAAGAAGAATTTTGGTTTTTTAGTTGGTGGAATTATAATTTATGTAGTTGATATTGGAGTGGACTTTTGGGTAGCTAGTAAATATTTCTGTCAAGGACAATATTCTTGGAGTATATTGATATTGTGTTTTAGAGGTGTTTCATCTTTAATAACTCAGAGATTTAGTTATGAATGGTTTAAAAACGACTGGGAAGTTACTGATATTGGGAAGCTGAAATGGATTTTTCTAGTTCATCTCTTTCAGTGTGGAATTTTTATAAGGTAAGCACACTTTAAAATGAACAATTGTGTTGCTTTAAGACAGTTATTAAGAAATGCTTAGAATGGCTTCAGGAGCAACACCAATTCTGTCCTTAACAACTTGGGATTCTTGAAATGATAAGATTACCAAATTATCTTCCTTCATTTCTTCCCTTCTTTCTTTGCTTCTTACATTTCTCATATGCCTGTTACACTACTTGATCCGTCTTTGAACTAGGGAACTTGGGACTCATAGAATGGTTTGGTTTGGAAGGGACCTTAAGTATGATCTCATTCCAACCCCTCTGACATGGTCAGGGATACCTTCCACTAGACCAGGTTGCTCAAAGCCCCATCCAGCCTGGCCTTGAACACTTCAAAGATGAGGCATCCACAGCTACTCTGGGGCATCCACAGCTTCTCTGGGCAACCTGTGCCACTGCCTCACCACCCTCACAGGAAAGAGTTTCATCCTAATGTTTAATCTTAACCGTCATCTTGAAGCCATTCCCCCTTGCCTCTCACTACATGCCCTTGTATAGAGACCCTGTCCAGCTTTCTTCTAAGCTCCCATTAGGTACTGGAACTGGTGAATTACAAGCTGCTACCCTTTAGGTACTGGAACTTTGTCATGTTCGTACAATGCAGAGCACAACCTGAATCAGTTTGGTTATGTTATCACACTGCCAATGCCTAGTAACAAATATGAAAATTGTATGTGTATACACTTATGTAGGTACATGTATTAAAAAAGAGAAAAACGAAAGTAAAAATATTTCATATCTAATAAGGCTTTAGTTTCTTTTAATGAAAAGACTGTATACCTGCAATTGTATTTTATATGAAATATTATTCTCTACAAGGAGACAAATTTAAGTTGATAAAGTATATATTAACTATGCTGATTAAAATGATTTTCAGGCTGACCCATCTAAAGGGCTCACACAGATGTTGGTAAAATTAAGAACAGTCTGTGACAAAACAGACAACAAGACAATAACACAGTCAGGGAATGTGGGAAAATGGGACATTTCCCTAGGGAACCATATGAATTCTGGAGCCATCTGATGCATAGCAGTTTGCAACCTCAGTCAAGGACACACCTGTGGGAGACTAAATTTTAGCAATTTCTAACCTTTGCTGTCAGAATAGAAGACCATGCAGGCAGCAGGGAAGTGGTGGCATCACCAAAGCTGGAGATATTTAAAATAGATGTGGCATTTAGGCACATGGTTTGGTGGTGGACTTGGTAGTGTAGAGCAATGGTTGAACTCAATAATCTTAAAGGTCTTTTCTAATCTAACTATTCTATGATTCTCTGTGTTCAATCATATTTTCTTAATATAGATTTACTGACCTAAGTATTCGCTTAATTGTATTAGTTTCATGGATTTAATGCAAGTATTTTGATAATTAGAAGGTAAAGTTTAGCATGCAGCAGACAGTGTTTCCTTTGATTAATGATTTATACAATGTTGAATACTGTGACTGTGTGACCAGCATTTAGACAGGACAGTCTTTATTACCAGGCTGCTCACACCCTGCCTGTATGAATTTCCAAATGGCACCCAAATAATTCTTCATCAGTGTAGTTTGAGGAGATGGGATGTGTTGTGTAATACTGAGGCTGTGTTGCAAAGTCCTCAGTGGAAATCTGAGGGAAAGCTGTGATATGGAAACATTGGCAAGGCAGTTCACCAGTCGCTTGTGAAGGCTGTGAAGCTGTGAAGCAATAAAACCAAATAGCTGTCACCTTTGTCTCCCAGTCAGAGACAAAGCCTTCCTAATTTTAAGGGAGATAAGGAGCAAACTTCATCTATTATGAAATGATGATGAAAATGTAGGAGCACCTCCTGATGGTGTAGATATGTTTCCCATGAATGTTTATAACAAGCAGGAGCTCTGTCATCTGTGTTCTCTACAAATCAACATGACAAAGGCAGAAACCTTTTTCTGTCAAAGTGAATATGATATTCAGAAACCCTCATAATTCTTTACTGTTCACATATAATTACTCCAATTGTAAAAAAAAGTGTTTTTTACTCTGTTGGCTTTAAAGTAACTTATATACCTTGAATTAATGAAAAATATATTCTCTTTAATGAATTTAGAGAAAGAAAAGTAAATAGTAAACCTACATTTCTCTGTATTATTGACATATTCATTTAACCTTCAGTTTAATATGTACATCTACTTAAAATACATAACTACAATACTTTTAATTAATGTGGGAGTTTTATTACAATTGAAGTAACTTTTTATAATTTATGAATATTGAAGCACAGAGCTCCTATAGCAATAAATATATGAAAATAGATTATAGGAATATAACTATGATAGGGTGAGAGCAGGCACAGAGTTTAGGTGAGGTGTGGGCGTGATTGAATACTTTGGCAAAATGTCAAATATAAACCAAAGCAACAGAGGAGAAAATTTGAACCTGACCTACCCTTTAGTATGGACTGAACTTTTCCCTAGGCTGGGAATGCAGTTGTTCAACACTGGGCCTAAAAGTTGGCTATGAGCCCTTCCTAAAATGTCCTTCTGTTGCATGCCAAATGGGCAGATGAGAATGGGAGTGTAAGCTCAAAATACTCTTAAAAGATGAAAAATTTCTTGCAGTGAACTACTGTAAGGTACATAGACATGTGGAGCTTAGAGAACACCACTTTGCCTAATACATAGTGAAGAACAATAGAAGTATTTGGACTTTTCTAGAAAAAACCCAAAGCATTATATACAGTATTCAAAGTGAGAAGTACACTTCATGGTATACTGTATCATACCATCTTATAACAATATAAACCTAGTATGCCATGCTCAGAAGGAATGTTCTTCGAAAACTGACAGGTGATTTCAGGTGTGCATCCAGCTGAAATATTCCTCTTAGGATGTGCCTTGCATATCAGTTGCTGTCTCAGATGTGAGTTCTGCAGCTTGAAATTTGTGCAGGTGGTTTCCACTTCTTGCTGCTTGGACAAACACAGGCTCTGGTGAGTGAGTCCATGGACAGCTAACAGATCTGTCTACCCAATTGTTTTTTCTTGAAAACATTGCAGACTTTCCAGATGTGTACATCTCAGATGAGAACCAGATGTTTTGGAATACTAATTGTTTTATAAATGGAAAAAGCTGTAGATGCCTTGCCAAAGAGTTCAGTTCTTTGCTTATGAGTGATTACTCAGAGAACAGTAAGATAAATACACAAAAACATAAAAGTAGAAGAGTATCCTCTGGGAGTAAATAATGGATCTAGAGCCAGCTCATGGAATGACCTGAACAGCAGGGATGCAGTCTATGAATCTCTGCAAGGAGAAGAGAAAAGGTTCTAAGGGTCTTTAATAGGAACATAGCTGCTCCACACCTACTCCTACTGATGCTTCCATGTTGCAATTCTCACTTTATGGTCAACATGCTTTAACATAGCACAGAATAAGCCATGAATCCTCTAGCCTGCACTTAACCCAGGACCTGCCAACCTCAGCTGTCTTGCTTGTACCTGTGGAAGAACCCCTGACACTCTCCCCTGTGGTCTAAGGATTTGGTCTTTAAAGGTGATGAAGATGTTAAAATTATGACTCCTGAAGGAGTCAGGAATTCTTCCTAGCTCCCTTTGTAAGGGTAATGGTACTGTAATTCAGACGAGATGATCCTATGAGATCTGGGTGTCTAACGATCTGCTGCCTTCTGTTCTCTACATATGAGAAGTGCAGTGGCATGGGTTTCATTGGGTGTGTAGTCTGTATGATCCTGTGGATAGTCAAGGAATTGAGAAGCTGCACTTTAACATGAATCTTGAAATCATGTCAGATGCAGCATTAGAAAATGGAATCAGGAGGCAAGCTAAGGCATAGAACCTTGCCTTTCTCAGCCTGCACATTAGCAGGCTTGCACAGCTAAGATAACCAAGTAATGCTGTATGGTGTTCTGCTTAATTTCGCAAGAAAATAGATCTAAATGAATGATGTAATTGTCATAATCTGTTTACTAAACTAAATTATTCTTTTGAGGGGAAAGCCTTTAGTGGTGTTTATAATGCTTGAAAAATTGACTGAATAACAATTAATTTTATTAGAAAAGGACTACTTCTGTCCTTGCCTGCTGATTACATTCAGAATGGGTTATTGGAGAAGAATACTGGAAGTGCAAAACATCTGGAAACTAAATAGACAAATAATAGAGAGTGGTGTCTGAAGGCTATTATGATCAAAATCCTGTTTATGGGCAAACACATGGATTTATATACTTATAAAGCCAAGAACTTAGTATAGTGACATTCTAACAGTTGATTCCAATAATTATTATTAGTCTAGATCTATTATTACAGGAAAAGAAAGAATACTTCTTTGCATAAAAATATTCAGTAATAATGATAATAACCCAGTTGAAATTGTTATGTACATATTTCTTAGTTCCTGTTCCTTTTTTTTCCTGTGTTTTGCTTACCTTTTCTCTGCTCCTCTGGATTTTACAGTTATCAGCAGTTTCATTCTGGTGTCTGGGGGCGTTATGGGTGCTACCAGTGTCTGGAGTCTTGCTAGGAGGAACCATGATGTTCCATTTAATGGTTTCTTCTTCACTATTACGATCCACTTTGGGTCTTTCTTCGACGTTAGCACAGTATTAGACTGCTTTCTGTTCACTTCTCTGCAGCTTCATGTTACATCCAAACTTTTACACGTATTAGATACAATTTCTTTGTTCTCTTTGCTACCCCTAAAATTAGTTCCATCCAGCTGCAGGTCTATGTTTCTAAAACTGACTATTGGTGAGTTCTTTATAGCCATGGAGTCTCCAGTGTAAAGCCATCCCTTATCATCTCATGCATGTACTTTTCTACACTGTATCCTGTGTCTCAGGATCTCTGCTATCATAGCGGGACTAGAGTTTTCTATCCTACATCATCATGTATGTCATAAATACCTCATTCAATACAGAATATCTGCTCATTACTGTTATATAAAACTATGACTGTACAGCACAAAAAAGAAAAAATAAAACAAATTGTCAACCTCATCATTTGGAAGAAATCACCAGTTTTTCACCAGAAAACCCAAGCTAAAGCAATACACAAAGTCACAGATAGGTAAGGTAAGAAAATTTCAAACAGAGCAAGCCTGGCAAGCCTGAGTTCTGACGCCTTGCAAATCTTATGCTGCATTAGCAGCAATGACAATGCCTATTTACCTTCATACTAAGGAGGATACTTTGTGCTTTCACTTGTTTACTAGTTCCAAAAGAGTCTGTGTTTGCTGCTGAACAGTTTGACTGAAAAGAGGTCTTTAGCTGTGAAACCCACTTCTGTAATTGCCCCTTTAATCTATTACAGAAAAGGGCGTTTCCTACCTTTCTTGATTTCCAAAGCACTAATGCAATGAGTCAGATCCCTCGCCAGGGCTGTGTGTGAGTCCATTAGGGGCAGTGAAACACTATGATTTCCAGCAGCTGGAGTTCTACATTTCCAACATCAGGTTATAGCCACCATCCTGTTTTCTCAAACCCAAGTGTAAAGATTACAATGTACAACAGCTTGTTTCTTCCTTAATTATTAAAGGAGATTTTGATTAAAATGTAAGTGTTTTCTCCTCTCTAAGGTACTATTTGCACCTCCAGGCCTGAAGCAAAAGTCCTGAAAATGGGAAGAAGTGCTAGGTTTCATTTATCTCTGAGCAAAGCATTAAGGATATCCTGAACAGAAAATATTCTTTATGAATGGAAAATTAAATGGGAAAAGTTGTCAGGCTATGTCATTTTATTGAGTTCTCTTCTAAGAACTGCTGTCTAAATAGTTTTCTCTTTTTTAATAGGTATTGGTTTGCTTTGAAATATGGCTTCCAAGCTGCATTTAAAGAGAAAAGCAGTGGAGATGCTTCAGAAACAGACCCTTCCAACTTAATTCAAAAACAAGCTATTGATGCAGTGACTGATATTAACATGCTCAGGGTATTCAAAACTTTTCTTGAGACCACACCACAACTTTTTGTCCAAATTTACATCCTCATGGACCATGGAAAAACTGATTTCTATCAATGTAAGTCTGTCCTTTTTTCCTTAATTTGTAATTTGAGTATCTTACCTAAAAATATAACTCATGATTAGATTATATTTTAAACATACCTTGGAAAACATATATTCCACTGTATAATCACTCTTCATTTAATGAGATTTTCTCTTTAGTAAATGGTCCATTCTGCTAAATTTAGCTATAAAAAGTCATAATATCTTAGAAATATAATGATATGACGCTTGACAATAAGCTATTAATACCACGGATTTGTAGAGCAGTTTGGTTTGTGTTGTTTTGCTTACAGTTTCTTTTAAAACTGCTAGCTGGGTATCTTGAAATCAGCAACATACTTAAAGCAGCCCTATGAGCTGTCACTACCATCACCCATGTTACGATGAGGTCAGAAATAAAACTAAGGACATATCAGCATTGTAGAATGCAATATGAGGAAGAGATACTGGTTCAACTCTCAAAAGCAAGACAGCACCTGCACTGTTTCCAGCTCTAAAACTAGCAGGAATATTGGCAAGATATTGACTTTTTAAGGGTTGGAATTTATCTAACCAAGTGGACAGATCTGCATTGCTGTCTAGTGTTCCTTCGTAGTCCATGGAGTCAAGAGGTACTCAGGCAAAATGGGCAGACAAATCTCATCATATATATGACCATGTGAAGAGTCAAGTCCTAGATAGAGATTTCTACATTTTAGACACCCCAGACTCAGTATCAGTTGAGTTGCAAATTTTTATGGTCAATTTGCAATACTTTGGGAATTCCTAAGTCTCCTGTGGTTGGAGATGGCAAATATGACACACTGTTTAGGCAATACCATTAAGAACAGAGGCTGGTCAGGATAACATAGGCATATCAAACAGCATCAGATGCCTAGATTTAGGTAACTAAAGTGAGCCATAAAATTAAGGTGAGTTGTTTCAGAGCACAAAGTAAGTATAAAATTGGGGTAAAGAAAGTGTTAAGAAAGCATGTATTTGTCCAAAACTTCATCCAGAAATTATAATGTAAAATAAGTATATTTTTCTCTGGTTTAATATTTTTCCTTGTGTTTTGTTTAGATGCAGCCATTTTTATGTCTTTTTGTGGTATTTCCTCTTCAGTGGTTGATTATCAGATATCGTTACGAAAAGCTCTGCCTGACAAAGATGAATTTCATGGGCCTTCAAAGTTCATGTATCTCTTCTATAAACTGCTTACCATCACTTCCTGGGTACTCAGTATTTCACTGATCACTCGACTAAGTGTTAGAATTTCTGTAATTGTGCTGATCTTTCTTTGGGTCTGTGGCTTCACTTGGACATTGAAACAATGTACAACATTTTGCAAATCTAAGAACATGGAATATCTGTACAGAATAGTAGTTGGAACAATCCTAATTTTCACATTTTTTAACATAAAGGGGAGAAGAACAAAAGTTTGCATTTCTATTTATTATGCTACTCACACTGTAGTAACCCTTGGTATTTTGTTTGTATATATATTCTGGAAACCTGCCATTATCAAGGAAATATATTTTACAATTGTGAGCATCTTAACTATTTTTAGTCTGGTGTTAGGTATTATTTTTCTTGTTGTTTATTATAGGCATTTTCATCCCAGTATTTATTGCAGATCACTGGCATATTCAGATGAAGTTGACGGAGTGGCAGGACAAAACAACGGAGTGAAAAGTGGTAGATTTCAAAATTTCTTAATGCCATGAATACTATAGATTTTTTTTTGTGCAGACTTCAAAGCAAATACCTGCTGAACAGTTGGTTTCTCTGTCATTGTTTCTCATGTATCATGACATCAGGGATCAGTTATTGGCTTTGAATAACTATTTGTTTTCTGTGATGCTGTACAAAGACTCTGTAACATAAATATTTATCCGCTGGTGAAAACTACTTTTGAAAAAGAAACAATCTATCCAATACAATCTGCTGTTTTAGTTTTATTCACAACACAAATATAACATAGGAAAAGCTAAAAGTTATTCAAACAAAACCTAGCATTAAACCCACATTCTATTCATTTATGTTGATTCTGTTAAAAACAAGGCTCGCTTTTTCTTTTTCCTTGCTGGAAGGGAAGAGAAGTGCATTTGAAATAACTGAGGGCAGTGATCAGTTGTCTGCTTTTCCCCATTATTGTAAGAGCTGCAGTTCATCTTTAGATGCACATAGTAACAAACTATACTGCCTTCTCCCTAAAAAACCCCTGAAGAAGAATAGCTTTGATTTTTGGCCCAATCACTGTCTTGCCACAAGGAAATTTGGGAAGATATTTTCAAGCCTTTTATCTTCTACGTGTTTTAATGACTCCTTTATTGGTTTTGTTCTGTTAATCTTGCACAGAATCTTCTGTATTGAGGTGCAATGCCTGCTTGTCCTAGGTTACAGTAGCAGCCTGAGTGATTTATGGATGGCAACAGGAGTCTTGCATGCAAAGGAAGTACTATCTTCTGTAAAGCTTGCATCTCGTTTGGGCTCTAAGATGCAACATTTAAATACTGTTTCCACTGAAATATGAAGCTGTGCAAGGTATACAGTGGTACAGTATCTTTCATCTGTGTCACTGGAGAAAAGATGAGCCATTTTGAATAAATTGCACTCACAGGGACTGGGAAAAGATGTAGTAACTACCTTGTCCATCAAGAATTTATGGCAGAAGGCAGAGTGTAATTAGACAACATTTCATTGAATGCCAAAACAGTCAAGTAAGTAATGTTGATAGCCACAGTTTCTTCAAAAACAAAATCTAAGCAGAAGTATTTCAGAGCTTCTACATTTTAAATCTCTATTATGAAAATCTGAGGCACTTTCTCTCCCCTCATTTTTACCCTTCTAGTAAGTCCAGAAAGTCACATTTGCAGTTAGAATTAAATGGAGGAAACATGGTTTGAGAAAAGAGACTAGAGATAAGAAAATCTATTAACTTTGCCAGGTACCAAATCTGTTAGCATTATTGATTGACAGCAAACTTCTCTGAAACTTTGGGGGAATGTCTGATACTTTGGTTGATAATTGGGGTGCTCAAGTGTTGTGTCTTGTGACTTTTGTGTCAAGTTCTTGGACTGCAGACTTTTTCTTGTTACTCTTCCAGCATTGCCAGTGCTCAGGGAAGTTTGTAAATGTGTTTTTTTTTCTGTTCCATGCCCACAGTTCTCTTTACCAGGCCAACCACATATTTCGTCTTCAAGGAAATTAATTTCTATGTCCACTGTTTGGACTGAATGGTCTGACTTTCTGAGGCTAAACATGAGAAAGTGATGTAGTGAGAAGAGTTTCCTTCTAAAAATCCCTCATTTCCACTTAGAGGTAACTAAATGTGGGTCCAGAAGTTAAGACATAGAAAATCATGATCCATGAGACTAAAGCAATAGTTTTTCTAAAATTACTATATAAAAGAGTACCTTCGCTTCTCTCTACTCTGGAAAAGAGATTTCCAGATTTGTTTGCCCTGCAACATTCCTTCTTAGGTAAGATGAAAATGCCTAAGACTCCAACCTGCCTCATGCACCACAATTGCCCTAAGTTCTGTCTCCTTTATTGCAGTGTATTTGTTACCAGTGATGGTGTCTATGCCAACAAAATTCAAGCCTGGTTTTAGGTTGAATATACTCTTATTTTGCTATGAAAAAAAATCAGAACCCTAAATAGTGAAATGATTCCTATATTGCTTCCACACGTTTATTGTTTATTCAAAATCCTGATAAGGGATTAGGGTAAGGTATCGTGGAAAATGGGAGAGTATTATCTCTATCTTTCGGAAAATGATAAGATTTTTTTTCTAACCATTATTTGGAAGATGGCCTCAAACTTTATACATTATTTGAGAAGCAGATCTCTGGGGAAATAGGAGATCCTGAGCAGTCCTAGTCTGGGCATTTCAGCCATAGGGCCTCCAGGTTGTCTGCCTGCTGACAGAAATTTGGAGTCTGAGTTCCTCTGCAGGAAGGTTAGTTGTCTTGGTGATTTTTTTTTCTCCTTTCAATGAACTGACAAATTCCAGATGAAAATATTTCATTGCCATCTCTCTGGTCAACTCCTAACACTAATTTTCTTTTATAAGAGAAAAGCTGAATATTATGCCGCCTTCTGTTGTTCTCCTTATGTCTCCTTACTGCCTCTTCTGTGCAACTGAGAGAAGTAATATTCTGAAGTTGAGTTGTTAAGAAAGACATCTAGGTGGCTATTTATATCAGTCTAATTCAAGTACACACCAAACCAAATTACTTCAGTTTCAAGCCCTATTTTATGCTTGTAAGTCCTAGTGGATATAGCCGTATCCTAATCCAGGGAAATGATCCTTTGGGAAATCATGCAAATTTTTCCCTAAAGCTTAAAGGGACCTTCAGTGTCTTGCCACTGATATGTTTCCATTTTGCTGTCCTCAGTCAGAGGGTGCCAAGAGATGGAAATTCCTGTTTGCTTGTGCCCTGTAGATTTTTATCTACAAGAGGATATTATAAGAATAAAAAAATTTCACCTGTAAACTATTCCCTCTCTTCTTGATGTTGAGTTCAAGGTTTTTACTTGGTTCTCTTCATTTTCACAGTTATGTAAAGGGCTTCTCATTCATTTGGTCATCCTAACTCAGAATCACTGTAGCAGGGTAGACAGAATTGACTCCAGACACATTTCGTAACACCAGTGACCACTTCAGACAAAATAAAGTCCCACTTCACCTGGGTGTAAAGTTTAAACAATAGGCTTCATACATATCCTTTCTGTTTCCCCACTACTCTTAAAATTCAGCTGCCACTCAGTTCATGCATTGTGTTTGACCTTGTCATTTTAATCTAACTGCTAATTGAAAACAAATGTGTTTTTTTTTCATTTTTCCCCCTGTGTTAAGTATGACCATTACATCTTACCAGAAGTATTTTAATAAGTTAAATAAAATTAATAAACAATTTCATCCTGTTTTGACTACTGTCAGACCTGGGTAAGAAGAACAACATTCAAGAGAATTGTTTTAATTATCCTACTAATATTCAACGTGCCATTTGATGGCATGGGTGAGCTCACCTGATGTACCACAGATAGCACTGATTTATGAAGCCATAATTGGGTTTCCAATAAACATTTGTCAAAATAATGTATTCATTCAAACCAAAGCCTTCTTTATTTATTCATATAAAAGAGCACTTAACTTTCAACAAAGAATTGCCTGCCATCAAAAACACTCCATAAAAGGGAGAAATTTATGAAGATACAGTACCAGAGGGTGATCGGTGGAAGACTAAAGTTCATCTTAACCCTTCAGAGTGCTGAGTTCCACCTCTTGCTAGGTACTGGTACTATACATATTTCTTACTGAAAATCACGTCAAACATTACCTTTTGTATATTTACACATTAAAGGACCATCTTTTTTTTTCTACCATGGAGTCTTACATCTCAAAGACGGTTTCAAAACTAACATCTCTCATTTTTATTATGTAGTGTAGTACCATGCACACAGCTCAAATGTTTTTAGCTTTACATACATTCTGCCCACAGGCTTCACCATGTGTACATTCTTCCAAAAAAAGATAAGGTTTGAGAGGTTAAACAGTGTATCTTGTCTGAACCTGAGGAAATACATGTACTTGTCATTCATTCTATGTGAAGAATTTTTCTGTTCTACATCTTTGGGCTCTTCTCTAATTTGACAGAATTTTAGTAGAAGAATAGCAAAGAAGATGGGCTGTACAATAGATATTTGAATGGAGTGCAGCTAACCCCTCGAAATCTCATCTTCAACAAAAAATTTTCTTATTTTACCTCCAATTAGCTAACATATAAAAATACAAGTCGTACCAATGCAAGTCTTACATTCATTAGCTTAGTAAAATGTAGACCTTGGTGGGATAGGAGTGATGCTCCAAGCAATGTAGCACCTATTGAAAATACGAATTGCTCTGGCCTTCCTATGACTCTATTCTGGTTTGAATAGATGTTTCTATTTTTAGCATACTGTTTTTATTTCTGACAGTGAACTCTGATGTAAATAACAGAATATCATTATTGTTATCATTACTGCTAGTGGCATTTTGTTGAGGTGTCTAGGATGGCAATGCTTAGAGGAAAATCTATCTGTTGCAACTGGAGCGCAAGAAAAAGTAGTAAAGTTCTGTAATGCATTGTCTGCTCAGCACTTACAAGTGATCTTAAGTCTCTCTGATTCAGCACAGGTATTTTATAATGGGAGCCTAGAAAAGAGATAGTTAACTATTTTGGTCTGTGAGCAGTAAGTAAACTGCAGAAAATAAGGGCCTCAATGGTACTGGACAGTGCCTGGCTGTTGTAGAAAGTAAATGGCAAAACTACATGTTTGCAGGTCACTTGCAAAGATGAGGGAATGGAGAAGAAGGCATAGTGGATAGAGACAATGAGAGCTGTTTTTCTTCTGCGTAACATACTCCACACATTCATTCTAATTTGAAGTGTGTTAATGCTGTCATAGAGCAGAAAGAGACCTGAAACATAATTCTGTAGTTTGTACTACAGCAGGATCACTGTGCTTGTGCCATTCCTGCAGAGGTTTTCTGATTGGTTCTGAAAAATAAAGTGTGTGAGGCAAGCTTCCCCAGATCTACGCAATCTTGTCAGTCAGAAGCCTCCTATGCTCAGCCTCTCTACTTCACTCTCAGCCCCTTGTTGTCATCCATGCCTTGCAGAACACAGGGTTTCTTTCTTCTGTGAAGCAGAATTTTATGTATTTGAAGACCATTATCATGTTTTCAGACTTCTATGAGTTCCAAACATGAAACCACTTAGTCATGCATGCCTTTTCTTCTAGACTGACAGTCATTTCTGCTGCTTTCTCTTCCATTTGACCATGTTCTCCTTGACGTTTAGGACCAATAACTTTGTGCAGTGCTCAAGCTACTGCTGAGTGTATCACATAGATTATTTCTTGTGTCTACAGGCTATAATCCTATTTTTATATAATACTTAGTTTTAATATTTTTTTCAACATCATGACTTTTAACAACTCACATTCAATGCATTGTAGTACAAATATTTCTGTGCAGAAGCACTGTAATTTCTGTTCTTCCCTGTTCATGTGTTTGCTTGCCACTGTAAGATATAAGTTCAGCTCCTGCTTTCTTTTGGGCTGGGCTTCCTTCGGAGGTTTCTCTTCATGAATATACACCCCATGTTTGAAAAAAACAGCTTCTCCTCTTCACTGGCAAGTGTTTAGTCATCAAAATTTGTCTGAGTGTTCACATAAAAGTTTGAGTGATTTCAGAAAAATGCCATTAGGTTTTTACAATTCTGCTATGCTTACATTTGGAGTCTTAAAAAACTACGTCCTACATGAAGATGTGCATCTTTAGTGAACTTTGCATTATTCAATGGAGAGAAGAAATGTATTTGCCTGGTTGAAGTTATGCTGTGTGGGGATACATGCCACTGCCAGGATGGAGACTGAGTGCTGTTGATAGTTTTATAAGCCATCAGGTCTTTGTCATACTCTTTGAATTGGATGAAAAGGCAGAGCGAGAAGAGAGTATTTTTGTAATCTGGGCTCTGGAAAATCATGTCAAACAACAGCTACAATGATGGAGAAAGACTACATACTATAGGTCTCTTCCACACTGTTGGGGGCTGTATTTTGCTGGGCTATAGACCTTCCTAATCTTAGATTTAAAAGAATAAGTCTTAGTCACTTGTCAGTTGCTTTTGTCAGCACTTTAAAGCAGAAAACAGTTCCTCCAATAGCTTTGTGCTGCTTTGTCACATTCACTAGTGTGTGTCGGTGTTATCTGATTGGTATTGGTACCCTTACTTGTAGGCTGGTACTTACCTCAGATTTCTGTCATACATAATAAATTGAAAATGCATGTGAAGGGGTATAAGTTTCTCTAAAACCAACAGACAAAAATTTCGCACCCAAGGGACTGCTGCCTATTTAGGATGTGATAAATATTCCTTTAGAGGTGCTCTTTCCCTTTGGCTACAGAAAGAATGTCAACAGGATGCACTTTAGGTAGGTAAAACCAGGTTATGTAGCTGACCCTTTGCACAGTAAATCTATCACATGTAGCAGAACTCCAGTAAATTATCAGTAAGAATCTTTCTTCAGGTCTATAATGGGAGCAAAGGGCTGTTAGCTGGCTATTTCAACCACTGAATGTTAAAATCTGAAATGCAGGAACACATCTATTCTCTCTTATAGACATGGACTACTCTGGGGTGTTGAGAGCCTTTGAATCTCATTTGCTTCTTCTGTGTGAAGGGTTACATTTAGCATTCAGACAGCCTTATTAAAGTCTTTGGACCATTTCTGAACAGCACGTTAAAATAAGTAACCTTTCTCTGTCAACTTACATTAGGTATTTCTTAGGTGCAAATTGCTGATATGAACCTATTTTCTCACTTGAGAAAAAAAGTGGAAGAAACTTATACCTGGTGAATTCTCTGTGGGTGCTCTACCATAGCCTTGACTACATGATCTTAACTGAGTGTGACCTTACAGTCTGCAGAGCTGAATGGCACAGTTGCATAAACTCAAGGGAAAACTGGCTAGGCCACATAATATGGAAGAAGTCCCTTATAAACAACTTCTTAAATGACACTATCACAATTTTCATAAGCTGATGAACCTACACTTGGGAAACAGTTACCATAATCAACTGCATTTTAAAGAAGCATAATATAAGCAAAGTTATATTTCAAGTTCCGTGTCCATTTCTACTGTGTTCTGTTAAACAGGGTAATTTATAAAAAGAAATAAGCATGGTGGTTTCAAACAAGAATGACTATTGTAAGGAAAAAAAAAGAATATAAAATGATAATTACTAATTTGACATATATAACTATAATTTAGGCCTTTCTTTGAAGAAAGAAATGAAACCCCAAAAAGCCATTTCTCACTTATGTTCTCCGAGACAAAGAAATAATGTTTACACATATGTATTTAGAAGTATAATTAAAACAACTGTGTGTGACCTTCCTCCATACATTTCTTTCCATCAGAAAGAAAACCAAAACACACCACCACAAGGTGTTTGTTGTTGTTGGTTTTGGATTTTTTTTCTCTCTCTTTTTTTTTTTTTTGCTAATGAGGGATTGTGTGCGAAAGAATAGAAACTAACAACTTGCAAGCCTTGTCATAGGCAATAATTGTTTTTCCCCCACCAAAGTGGACTGGACCTCTGAGGCTCAGCAATTACCAAACTCCACATACAAGGTGGGTGGTGCCTTGTTTGCTGATTAATGGCTACTTACACTTGTGTTTTGACACAGGTGCTCAGCTCAACACCTTGGGAAGAAAGCAAGTGAATGCCACTAAGTCTTCCAGCTTCCATTTATCAATAAAATATTCAAATGGGTGACTGTCAAAGCAATGATTTATTTGCTGATTCCTAAAGTCCCAACCATATTATGTCAGTGGTATCTTATGTATATGTCAGACATCCATACATCAAGACAAGGGTTCTACATGATCTAAGATCTCAATCTGAAGTTTTGTTTTAAGAAAGAGCTTTCTTAGCAGTAGATTGGAGAGAATTTGTGGCTACTGATACAGTTCACTGTAGCTAATCTCAGGAAGTTAATGGGTGTTGCTCAGGGGAATAAATTGATCAATTCAATATAGAATCTTAGAATCATAGAATCGATTGGGTTGGAAAAGACCTCCAAGATCATCACGTCCAACCCTTGGTCCAGCTCTAGTCCATTTACTAGATCATGGCACTCAGCGCCACGTCCAATCTGCGTTTAAAAATCTCTAGGGATGGTGAATCCACCACCTCTCTGGGCAGCCCATTCCAATGCCTGATTACTCTCTCTGTAAAGAATTTTTTTCTGATATCCAACTTAAATTTCCCCTGGCAGAGCTTAAGCCCGTGCCCCCTTGTCCTATTGCTGAGTGCCTGGGAGAAGAGACCAGCCCACCCCACCTGGCTATAACTTCCCATCAGGTAGTTATAGACAGTGATGAGGTCACCTCTGAGCCTCCTCTTCTCCAGGCTAAACAACCCCAGCTCCCTCAGCCTCTCCCCATAGGGCTTGTGCTCCAGTCCCTTCACCAGCCTTGTTGCTCTTCTCTGGACTTGCTCCAACACCTCAATATTCTTTCTGAACCGAGGGGCCCAGAACTGAACACAATACTCACGGTGTGGCCTCACCAATGCAGAGTACAGGGGAAGGATCACTTCCCTGGTCCTGCTGGTCACGCTATTTTTGATACAGGACAGGATCCCATTGGCCTTCTTGGCCACCTGGGCACACTGTTGGCTCATGTTGAGCTTCCTGTCAGTTAGCACTCCAAGGTCCCTTTCTGCCTGGCCGCTCTCCAGCCACTCTGTGCCCAGCCTGTAGCGCTGCAGGGAGTTGTTGTGGCCAAAGTGCAGGACCCGGCACTTGGCCTTATTGAACTTCATCCCATTGGAATCAGCCAGTCTCTCAAGTCTATCCAGATCCCTCTGCAGAGCCCTCCTGCCTTCCAGCAGGTCGACATTCTCTCCCAACTTGGTGTCATCAGCAAATTTGCTGATGATGGACTCAATCCCCTCATCTAAATCATCAATAAACATGTTAAACAGGATTGGACCCAACACAGACCCCTGGGGAACACCACTGGTGACCGGCCGCCAGCTGGATGCAGCTCCATTCACCAGCACTCTCTGGGCCCGACCCTCCAGCCAGCTCCTAATCCAGGAGAGGGTACACTTGTCCAGGCCATGGGCTACCAGCTTTTCCAGGAGTATATTATGTGAGACAGTGTCAAAGGCCTTGCTGAAGTCCAGACAGACCACACCCACAGCCTTCCCCTCATCCACCAGGTGGGTCACCTGATCGTAGGAAGAGATCAGGTTGGTCAGACAGGACCTGCCCCTCCTAAACCCATGCTGGCTGGGTCTAATCCCTTGTCCACCCTGAAGGTGCTGTGTGATTGCACTCAGGATGAACTGCTCCATAACCCTGCCAGGCACGGAGGTCAGGCTGACATATGATACCATGCTTAAAAAAGAAAAAGTAAAAAAAGCCTGTTTTATAAATTTTTGAGGACTGAATTCTTCTTCTGTGTACAGACCTCCAGAAGTAAGTTCTCAGCAAGTGCAGTTCAGCATCACTATCATCTGGCAGTCAGAGCACAGATTGAGAAAATAGCACATACAACATCATAAGCCATCAAAAATTAATTTCAGAAGAGACTTGCCCATACCTTGTCCTTCGTACTTCATTTTCTGTGAATGCCCAGCTGGTGTTCTTCAAGAGTTAGCTCTGCAGCTGCTGTTCACCAAGAAACATCTTTGTGTAACATGCAGGCAGTCTATGCATGGGTAGGTCAAATGGCAATAGGATTTTGAATACCACCTGAATGGGACTGAGGTGTAGGAGAGAAAAGAAGAAGAAGCAGGTTAGTCTCTGCTGTCTTCCAGCATAAAGTCCATGTTTCAGCTCAGTCTCCACTAGTCCCCCACTTGTACCTGTGGAGAGGGCAGGAGCCCATCTGCTGCACAGGAGGACAGACTGGCTGTGCAGCCAAACAAATGCCTCGAAGTGAGGCTCTTTTGCTGCACCTCCCCCCTGCTGCTTATCTAAAGATAATTTGGTAGTTGCATAGTTCCCTTGCTTCTGCAGGCCTAATTGTTGTAGTTACATGGCCTACTTTCCACAGCTTCTTCCTTTCTGTGTGAGTGTCTCCTTCATACATTACGATGCCATGCAGTCTCTCCTCTTCCTTCAGATGAAGAGTACTGGATAGTCCTCCTCTTTCTATATCAGAGATTCTATCACACCTTTTTCAGGAACTTTTTTCCAGTGTCTTTTCCACCCATCCTTTCTGTCTACATCAGTTTGTCAGTCTCCTCTTTCAGCCGTTTTACTGCATCTGTGCACTCATCCTCCTTTTCCCAGGTCTTGTCTTGCTCCTTCATGCTTTTGTGTGATTTCTCCATCCTTCAATGCCTTTGCTGTACTTCTGGCCCTGACATAGTTTTGTTCCTGATGTATTACTTCTCTTTCTGCCCAGCTGTGTCAAAATTACAGAACAGCTGAGGTTGGAAGGGACCTCTGGAGTTTATATGGTCCAAGCCTCCTGCTCAAGCAGGGACACCTAGAGGCACCTGGATAGTTAGTTATGAAAATTCCACAAATGCAGGTTGCAACATACAGCAAAATGTTCCTGGCTTGGAAATTTTGGGCTGTGAGAACTTGAAAAAAGAAACACACCAAGAAAAGCCCCCAGATTATGAAGTAGCATTGTGTCATGGGAGCAGGCCACAGTACTTAGCATTTCCAGGTGAAATTGGAAAACTTAACTGGACCCAATTTCCAGAAAGAGCTATAACTTTTAGAAGGCTTTCAACACTTAAAGGCCTCATGTAATATTCCTCATTTATATGGCTTGTGAGAAATCTCAGCCTACATGTTGTTGCTCTGTCACAGGACCCTTCTTGAGATTGCTACTCCTCTAAATTCCTATAGAATGAGGTTGAATAGTCACATCTTTGTTGTTTGTGGGTATCCACATAAGCTGCAGACTGACTAGGCTGCAAAGGCAGGGACATGGGGCTATCTCTAAACTGCTTTGAAGGGAGGCATGAAGTGTACTGCACCTTGGATCCAGACAGCTTTCCTGTGGATGTGCTGTGTAAGCGTAAGGGTCTCTGGTCTTCACCCAAAGTATCCCCACAGTGTTTCATTGACCCATGTAGAGGAAGTTGTTTTGATTAGTAAGTCCAGGACTCTGGGGTCGCTGACCTCTTGTCTGTTTAACTTAATGCTGTTCCTATGGCCAGACTCATATATGTCTGTACAATCTGCATTTATTTCATCCTAAGTATTTTATTTCTGTCACTCTAGGCAATGTAGCTGACTGCAAAACCAGCACATCTGCAAGTGACTTCTTCTGGTGTAATAAACAGAGCAAACATGAAACCAACAAAAATAGCAAAAAGCACCATGAAATATTTATATATATACATATACATACATATAAAGAAAACAGATGGTTGTTGCTGTGCTGGGAGGGGCAGTACTGCTTACTGTACAAGCAGCCGTAAGTGTGGAGGCTGCTTTTCATTTTCTGAATCCTTCATTGAAATCGTTGGTTTGTTGCCTAACAACTAATCTTCTTCATGCATAAACAGTTAACCAGCAGTTCTAGCATTCATCATGCAGCTGACTGTCTTTATCTACGCACTATTTTCATCTGAAAAACTGTTTACATTAGAAACACATTCTTAGCAGAATTGCTACAAGGACTCCGTATTCTTTCAAATAGGCATCAGAGCATGGTATCGTGATTTCCTTGAATGGTAATAATGCCAGAAGTTCGGTATGTGAAGAAAGTATTCTCTGTTTCTGAGATTTAATTCCCCAAGTGATTATTAAAGAAAGTAATAGAGGGACAAAAATAATTTCATAGACTAAATATTTTAGCAACATTTTTTATGACTCCATTCTATTCTCTATTCCCCCTATAACTGTCAGAGTTTTCTTTTTCCCTTGGCTTACATAGATGGGAAGTTGACAGTGCCAGTGGTAACATTTCTCTTTTTGTCCACAATTACAGCACAGGTAATGGTATGTTTTCAACCTATCCTGTCCTATTAGGTCAGGCTGTTAATTCAAGTAGTGTCTACCTGAAAAAGGTCAGGTAGCACGAGCTTGAACACTAAATTTTTTAGAAAAGTTACTGTGTAAAAAAAGTGGCATTAATGTCATATATCACTTAGAGTATGGGATAAGGAACTTTTTGTGTTTTGATTCTGTAGTGAAAGTGCCTCAGTTCCCCTAGACAAGAACTTCAATGAAGCTTGCAAATAGCCAGAGACATTCTAGTGAGGTACTCCCCTCATGGACTTAAACACACCTGTAGCTAAGCAGAAGGTTACGTACATAAACACAGGTTGAGAGTTTGGATTTACCTGAAGAATTATAATTATCCTATAATTATGTAGCAATCTCTGGATTATTTAAGAAATCTATTTCAATTCCCCATTACCCAAGACTTGGTCCAACAGATCAAGGATTGATCAGCTCTTTAATTGAATTAGATAAGTGATGGCAATTTAAGTTGCTTAAAATTCCTCTATTACTGAGTGAACCACTTGGCTTTGTAGATGAACTGTAGGCCTGGCCTTTGAGGTAGAAGAGCTGCAGCTGAACTCCAAACTGAGGTAACATTTTGTTTCTCAACACTTGTATGAAGGGATTCCTTTTGCAGCAATACTGGGCCATTCTACAAGTTCACGATGTGCTGACCTCAAATGCTGTATGCTGTTCTTATTTCCCCATCTCAGAAAAGGAATGTAGTATGATTACAAAAGATACCTATAGGGAGACAAACACAATCAAAGCTATTTCACAGCTCTTACAGAAAAGAACAAGTTGTATCAAAACTCTTCAGAACAGAGTGATATAACAGGTATTAACAGATTGTGCAAGTTTATTCAGGCACTGTGGAAATGGGGAGTGGGGAACAAACAAACAAAACACCACAGAATAAAAATTATGGGAGGGCTATTAAATCACAATACCTTGGCTCCATCCTCTTGACACCTTCCCTTCAGACACTTGCACACATTGGTAAGGTCCCTTCTCAGTTGTCTCTTCTCAAGACTGAACAGGCATAACTTTCTTTGTAAGAGAGATGCTCCGGTCCCTTAATCATCTTTGTTGCCTTCCATTGGACCAGCTCCAGAAGCTCCATGTCTCTCTTGTACTGAGGAGCCTGAAATGGATACAGCATTCCAGATGCGGCCTCACCAGGGCTGGCTAGAGGTGCAGGATCACCTTCCCCGACCTGCTGACAATGCTTTTCCCAATGAATACCAGGATACCATTGGCCTTCTTGGCCACAAGGGCACACTGCTGACTCATGGGCAGCTTGTTGTCTGCCAGGACCCCCAGTTCGTTCTCCACAGAGCTGCTTTCCAGCAGGTCAGCCCCCAGCTTGCAGTGGTGCATGAGGTTATTCCTTCCCAGGTTCAGAACCTTGCATTTGCCTTTGTTGAATTTCAGACAGTTCTTCTCTGCCCATCTCTCCAGCCTGTCAAGATCCTTGTGAAGGGCTGCACAGCACTCAGGTATCAGCCACTCCTCCCAGCTTTGTGTTGTCAGTGAACTTGATGAGGAGGCATCTGTCCCTTCATTCAAGCTGTCGATGATTAAGTTAAACAATCATCGAACCACCATTGAACTCTAGGAGACACCAATAGTGACAGGCCTCCAACTAGATGCTGTGACACTGATTATGACTCCCTGGGATCTGCTGTTCAGTTAGTTCTTCAGAATCTTTGAAATGTTAGCATTACAGTGTGACAGGAAACTGCATATGCAGAGATCCACATTTTAATAGACATCCAAGTCTAAGTTGCTAATGGTTGCTCTAAACTACTAATAAGAATGGATTACTAGTGCCCTAGCTACATTAAGGACAGATTAATAACCACCTACAAGTGTAAAAATGACAAAACATAAACCAAATGTGTAACAGCGATTTGAATGTTCCAGTTCAAATCACTAAATCTAAGTTTCTTGGTATCTTATTAAGGAGACAGAAATTACACAAAGCAGCAAAGAAGCAAGGATGACTCATCTAGCTCTCTCTAGAAAAATTGCTATGATTGCCTCAGTCCCAACAGCACCTGAACAGGGTCCTGTTGCTGCTGCTGCAGGTTTCAACTGGTAGTCTCTGACAAGCCAAAGTGATGAATTAGGTCCAAAGTTCAGCCAGGGTCACCAGGAGTAAAAACAAGGCTACTGCCCAGGTCTGATGTCCATGCAGGAGATACAGTTAGAAATGGAGTTGGAGAGAAATCTTCCTACTACAATAGGAAGACCCAGTATCTATCCAGGGTAAGTGTCCAGGGAAACCATTCAATAATCCAGAGCCAAATATAAATGAGGCTCCTGAGGCCATGGGCAGAAGGACAGGGGCAGTGTGAGTCCAAGGTGAGGCTGCTCAGGGCAATGGAAGCCAGTTTGTGCAGCTGGGGTCTTGGCAGACTCTGTGGAAGAGTACTCAGCAGGACTGAGCTAAGACAAAGTGTTTGGTTTGACAACTTCTGATTTGCACGGGGATTCAGAGGGAGTTTTCTCAGTCTCACTGAAATCACTGCCCATCTTACAATATTTATATGCTCAAGACAAGCAGGCACTCTTTTAAACTTAAAAAAAAGGTCAAGTTTTGTCTGACTGAGGTCAGTAATAAAATTCCCATTGATTTCAGTGGGGTCAAGACTGTTTCTTTTCCTGAGCTGCTGTTTTGAAGTCCAACATGCTAATAAAAATGATTACAGGAAGTGCCATAGACTCTCTTTTTCCAAGCCTTTTCTGGAAATCATGGACATCCTTCTTATACCAATGCAATTTATACTCCCCACTTTGACTCACCCTTGTGTCAGGCTAATGGGCTTTGTGATTAAGAGTCAGATAAACCTGCTCCAAAGGGCATCAATATAACTCCCTTTTGGCCACAGGTCTGGGTCAGTGATATGAGCATGAAATATGCCTTTCCTCCTGACCTGCTGATTGAAAAAATTTGTGCTACTGTAAGGCTTACTGCTCTGAGTTAAAGACAGCCTAGGAAGTGAATCAGAAGTGGAGTTCTTCCCATGGTAATTCTTTATGCCCAAATTCTTTGACTGTCTTCATCACCAGGTTTTATTGCCAATACTTTTACCCCATTTGTTTCTGGAAATGAATGAATACTATTTGTATCTTTTTGTCATAAACAGGGGCATTTGTGTCTGTTTATTTTTGCTTGAGAAGGATATATAACTGGGTCAGTGTGACTAGTAACATGCCAAGACTTTAAACATGCCAAGACTTTAAATGAAATGCCTAAGTTAGTGCTTTCAGTATTTTTCTTCTCTGAGGGTCGTCATTGTTTGGTGTTTTGCAAATGAGTGCTTCTGAGATGATCCTCATCTCTGCTCTCAGTGAGTTTACCAAGGCAGCCAGAAGTAAGTTCCCATCCATCTTTAAGCTACGAACTATGGAATTGACACAATGCATTTGATGTCTGCCTAAATTTGGCAGTGAATGCATATGTGCAATAGCTGTCTTGCCTATGAACTTAGAGTTCCTTAGGGAGTTCTTCAACTCACTATCCAGTAAAAATGGGATTTGGTTGCCTAATCATATATGTCTATGGACATTTTTGATATTCCAGGATATTTTACCTGGCTACCATTTGCTGCTCTTGAAAGGCAAAGATTTTCTGTTGGTCTTGTGACCAGCCTCCTTTGGTTCTGTCCCCAGTATCCTAGAGCATCTCAAACAGCTTTTGAGATCTCTTTATGAGAATGAAGGCTTCTTTTGTTTATTTATCTTAGGATACAGTGAAATTCTCTCCTGGCTTCATTGACTGTATTGACTAGATCTCCATTGATTACTCTGGAAGTTTAAGATGACCTTGGCTCAGAGCAGACACTTAAGTTCTGATGACTTTCTGTCTGAAACCTACTCCTTGTGCCCCTACCTAAGATCTCCTGAGTCTTCAGTATTAGAAATAGTATTTCTCAATATGTCCTTGTTTAAGGAATTATTATTTATTTGTGTCCATTTGCCCCTCTAATCAGAGTATGCAGTGGTGCTGGTGTTTTCACATGGGGCCTTAAAAGGGACTTAAAATGTGGAGGAGTTTGCACTAACAAAACACGACAGAGATCAATTTTGTATTTTGTATGTTTTGTTTTTAAAGAGACTTACTGACCCTGGAGGTTTTGTTCATGCATTTATGCAACTTGCTCAATAATAGCCTTTGGTAGACCTATTGTGGCACTGCCAGAAGTTAGTATTTTTTCCTAATTGTGATTATCTCTTAATTCAATCATTACCTTTGCTTATAAATACCAAAAACTAATTGAACCTCAATTTTTGCTAAAGAACTTATGATATGATATTATGATATATATCATATTCATAATATACACAGTATTTTACAGTGCCTTTGCAGTAGCAGCCTCATGTTGAAAGACGTTATAACTCCTCTGAAGTTGTATAACTCTGTCAGTGTGCTGCTTTTGATAGTTTAATTGTTGCACAATCTCTGTAGGTATCAGCATTCAGCCATGAAACTCTTGAGGAATTAATGATTTGGGGTAGAACAAAGGAAAAATGCCTTTCCTGCTTTCCACTGAGAAAACATAAACTTCTCCCTGACCATAAAAGGGACACAGAATTACATTATAATTTCCTCCTCGGACTAGCTAATAGGTCTGTTAATGAATAGCAAGCTAGATTTACATTTATATACTATTTTTACCCTACAGGTCAACAGAGCTTTGCAGTCTTGTAAAGGAGGCCTCAGCTTTTGAGGTCTATCTTTATTTTGTTTTTCTCTTCCAAAGAAGGATTGACACACAGGCAGCAAGACTCCATTGTTTGCAAATTTGTATCTGAAAATTATATTCTTTTTTAAATGCATGCTGCTGCACTTTATTGTTTAGAAAATGACATATGATATCAATATCAAAGATCTCACAGCAATGCATGTTCCCAGGGGACAGAGTCTACGCTATGGTGTATAAACTTAATTTGATCATTTCCTGAGTTGTGCTTGGCTGATGATAGCCCACTCATTTGCTCATGAAGTTAGTATTTACAGATAGCATGTGCAAACATAGACTATATTTAATTCTATTTTTGTTTCTGTTATTTTGTATTGTAGTGCATCTACTGAAGTCTTTATGTCATAATTGATTGTTAAAAAAATAAATGTCTTATTTTTCTTTAAGAAAAAATTTCCATTAAGAAATCTAATCTTTGCTTATACTCTGCAGACTTAGTGAACTAGAGCACATAAAGGCATTCCAATGCCTGAATGAAATGTTCTTGTTTGCTTGCGTTTAGGGGAGGCAGCAGTGGAACCATTTGCAGATACCAGCACCTGTGGTAACCTTTTGTTAATAGTGTTTTAAAACTGAAATCGATTAGATGTTCAAGAAAAGACAGACCTTGTTAGTTGCTGTTGATGCTGTATGACGCCTGAAATGCTTTGTATATTTTCTACCAATTTTACATCCCATTTCTGCCTGTCCAGCAATGAGCCAGTCAGAGCCACTCCATTTTATTACTGCACTAGCTATTGGAAATGGTATTGCATGCCCTCTGCTCCCTCTTCCAGCTCCGGGGCAGAATTTCCAGAAGAAATGAAAGATCAGGCTTCATTTTCTACCTTTTTAGTTTGCTTTCTCCACTTCCTTTTTAACACAGGACTAATTCAGCTTGAACTTTATGCCAACTGTCTGATAGAGAATATTGGACTTTCCTATAGTTTTAAAGTTTCCTAGTTGTTTTCCTATGCAATTCATGAAACCAGCTGGAGTAGAATATACACACAGAGCATCCAAACAAGGCCTGTATTATGCTTCTACAATAACAGGAACAGCCCTCTGACATCACTGGAGTTCAGCCTCTTGAGCAAAACAGTCTTTTGGTGGTCAGATTGTCCCTTTGGTGGTACATGTAGTTTCCTCTTAACTTTTAAGAGAATTAATTTTCAAGCTTGTGTCAGCTAATTCTAACCCTAATATTTTTTGTTAAAATTTTGGACAGCAACTGTGAAGGAATAATATCAAAAGCTGTGATTCAGATGGTGAGGGTTAGTTCCTGTGCATGGTTGAGTGGGATGAGCAAGGTGTAAGGGAATGCTTTTCTTTTGGATTGTAGCATGCCTGAGTGTCTCCCTAGCATTCAGCCTTTCCTATCTTTTAAACTGATGTTCTTTCTTAACTCCATACATAAGTATGTGCTTTGCTAAGCTGAGCAATGGATTTAAATGCTCAGTGGCACTTCAGCCCAAAAGATCAATATAGCTTCTATGTGCATTAAAAAATATAATTGTCCAATTTGTTTCAAAACAGAAATGGTTAACTGGAAAAGCACAGCCCAGCACCACAGGCTCTTTATGTGCAAGGACTTTAATGACCCCCAACTTTTAAAAATTTGTCAGACATAAAAGCAGTACTAATCCGATTAGTAACTGTGATTGAATAAATCTACTGTAAAAATGGACCGTGCCCTGTTTTGAACATGATACCATGCTAGTCATTTGAGAACTGCCACTGTGAAACATAAAAGTCTCTTTGATGGAATATTTATTTCATGAGTTTCAAAAAAGGGATAATATAGCATTGTTTGTTTTCAAAATCACTTGTAAAATTTTATTAGCCAAGGAGCCAATATTCAAAACAGTCAAGAAAATGTGTGCTGTTCAGTAAGAGAGACAAAAACTCATCAGAGAGAAAATCAAGTGGTTAAGTCCAAGAATTGCTCTTTCTAATCCTTTTTGCTGCATCACTCCACAGGAATAAAAAGAAGATGAGAATTTTGGAAAAACATATTTGCTAAGTTGAATAAGTCATCACTTGGTTGTGTGGCCTTGGAAACTCCCACTGAGCTTTCTATCTGCCTTCAGAATATTTCTGCATGTCCCTTTGGCAGACACAGCTACTAATTTTGAAGCAGAGAAGTGTATTCATTCCTTAGGGCTCATGTGCACTGCAATTAGCCTTGTTACAAAATGTAAAAAAATCTCTGGAAGCTAAAATAAAGTTCAGGTAAATGTCCACAATATTAATGAATGAGTTCCCTGAAAAGAAGTAGGGGTGGGCATGAGCCACAACATTTGGATCTTGATCTAGTTCTGGAAAACCTGAGGACTGTGTTTTGGCTTGACCCACTATATATATGTACATAAATTTTGAAAGAGATCAGCAGCAGCATTTGTATCCAGATTTCATTAACTGTTCATTTGAAGGGCATATGTATGTACACACAAGCATGGTTTACAAAAGTTATCCAAACTTCAAATAGAACAATAAATAATATTGTATATAAAATGTCTCATTTTACATTCGTCCACATGTAGAGGTATTTCCTTTCTGGTCAGAGTGTCTAAGAGGTTGTCTTGAGTCAGGAATGCTTGACCAGCCTCTCCTACTCAACGTTAATCTTCTATTTACCTAATTAAATATTAGCTCAAGCTGTTTGCATGGCAGAACATGACAGCTATTAAGAGAGGAAAAAACCCCCTCTTTCCTAAGCCAAAAAGTGCATTTTTAAGACATGAGATGCAATTCATCACCCCAGCTTAAAAGCTTTTAATTTTTTAAAAGAAAAATGAATTCACCTTGTAACGAAAGGCTTCCATTTTATTCACCAAAGTGAAAAAAAAATATCATTTTAAGGATATATAGAAATAATAATTTGTCCTGCAATAAGTCTCTTGCTTCATGTTTGTCTGCATTTTTGTACAGAAGGAAACATTTTAGACCATATGCCAAAGAAACTGCCAGGACATTGCGCCTGCTTTTCCCTCTATACCAGAGCATTTGCAGTCCCAGGGACCTGGAGCCCAGACCTCCCTCCTCTCTTGCAGTCCTGCACCTGTGTCTTTTGGTGTCCAGGGAAAGTTCCAAACCACCACAATATGATACAGTAGTTCCCATCAGGAAATGAGAACATGTCCTGCTCTTTACATGGAGCAATGGAGGAGCTGTGGTGATACCAAGGCACTCATGCCAGCAGGGTGGGTGTGGGTCCTACACACGGCAGGTGACTGAAGGGGACTGGGCAGAGGACCCACAGAGCCCACTGCCCAAAGCAGTGCTGCTGCACTCTCACAGGAAAACCAGCTTCAAATTGTGCCCGTGCCTGCAAGATCTTGCCATCAACCAATTTTCTCCTGGATCCAGGTAGCTATCAAGCACTTGTGGGAGAAATCCCAGGTGCAAAGCCCTGACACTTTGATTTGGGCAGCAGGGAAGTCCTGAGTGCTGCCAGAGTTCACAAGTGAGGCTTTAAACTCTGACTGTGGGACAATCCTCTGCAATGAGTTTTGTGGACTACTTGCCATTAAATCTGCATTTCTTTGAACAAAGGTGTTAAATTTACAAGTTAAATCTGGTTGAAACAATATTTTTTGATGATTTACTTGTAATAAATACAGAATAATTAAAATTCCTCCTCCATAGGCTATGCTCTGCTCATTGAGGAGAAAGAAAAACAGACATTTCCAACCATTTTAACTTATGACTCCAGCTCTTAATTTTGTGCATATATACACGTGTTTTAGTATATATAGATACCTACATATATTTAAAAGATATTTCCATAAAGCATGCCTCCTATAAAGACAGATCTGTGAAAATTAAATAGGAGATAAAGGATATTTTGTCTAGGTTGGGGTAAGCTTTCTGGAGTGTAAAGATCAGTATTCTTTGTTCCAAACCCAACAACTTGCATCTCTGATGTGCATTTTTTTCTGTTTCGTATCTTAACTGATTTTTTGCAATGTTTCAACGGGTGTAAACTTTAAAAACAAATCACTAGAATGGCTTATTTTTATAATTTTCCTCATCATATTGTGTTGTAGTAGAAGCACGGTAGAGATGGTCAGCTTATGAATGAATATAAAGTAAGGTAAAAAGCAATTTCCTAGGCTTGAAAGAATGAGTCATAAAAAGGAAGGTGAGTGACTAGAATGGTTTGTGTGCTGCTTCTCAATACCACAAGTAAAGATCCAGTACAATTACTTTTTTTCAAATATTGGATGATCCACCCTATATAAAAAAACATACGTAACAGTAACCATAGCACACTCTTCTTGTGACTCTAAAAGGAATCTTTGATCTTCAGATAGTTAATTTATGACATAAATTCTTTAATGAGCAATCATATACATGCACAACGACAAGGAGTAATAAATATATAATATTTTAGTGCATAGCAACTACAGTGCAGTCAAGTCTGGAAATCTGAAGGAGCCTGCAAAATAGTTCCAGTAATTTCTGATATCCATGAAACTATATGTCCTAAAAATAGAGGGCTCAAATCAGGACTGTTAAACACGATATGGATTTTCTCAGCAACATCCTGACACAATCTGAACTTGATTCACTATTCTCTTACACTTTCAGCATATTCTATTCCAGTATGTTTCAAAATCACACCATTTGCTAGAAATGGACCTGTTTGTATTGACCCACATAAGGAATTACACATTTTCATCCTTCTGAATTAGGTAGTCCCAAATATATGGTGTCCCAAGTTGCTTGTTAGGGATGATGGTTTGTGTAGAACAAGCAAGGAACAACTCTTTTTTTAATTTCCAAACAGTTTTATAAATAGAGCTCACTTACAATCTCATAAACTTCATTCTGTCCTGAGGCCTTTCTGCAGAGCTTCATTTACACACACACAAATTGAGCATTTAAGAGGTTTACTTTAGTTTGATAGTGATCTATTAGGACTGATTATATACATATAAAAATTGGGTATCTAGTACAAATATTCTTTCACATAAACAACGCGTCACCTCGTTTCACTGTGGTCTCATTTCTGGGTGGGGTATCAAGTTCATAACATTATTCTAGGACAAAGTGACTTGGTCTTGTAACATAGTGCTTTGGAGCTTATACTCTTTCAAAAGCTCCAGTCCTTCAGTAGTTTTTGGGAAGATCCTTCTTAACAGAGGCAATAGTTGTAAATCAGGTGAGATTTTATGTGTATGTATGTTTTTTTGTGTGAGGTATGTATCTGTGCATATATATGTGGAGAGGGGGGAACAGAGGTGGAGGGATGGTATTAGTTAGTGGGGACTGAACCCAACCTGGTCATTTAGAAAGGGCATTCAGCATGTCAGTGGTTATTATCAAGGCTTCTTTTTTTTCAAGTTGTAAAATATCTCTTGATTGCTGTTCCACAGCAGGATGAGTTGGTCTGGGAAGAGAAATGGGGAACGAATAGATTGAGGAAAATTCTGATTGCTGCTTTACATCAACATTTGAGGTTATCCATCAGAAACAGCGAGGAGGAGGTAAGAGGAACATGTCAAGTAGGGGTAAGTATAGCCCAGACACTCTGTTGTCAGTGATAGTGCTGCCACCTAGAAAAGGGCTGTCCTGATGATGGGGACTTCAATTGGCTGGAAGGAGTCCAAGGGAGCAGGGAAATCTACTGGAGAAGAGATGAAATGCCGAAATGAAAAAAGGAGAAGGACTTCTGGCAAATCTTTTTCTCCTCAAGAATATGCCAAGTATCACTTGATCAGAGGCCCAAAACTATTCTTCAGCAAAGGAACAAAAGGAAAATCTAGTCACCTACCAGTGCCTTGGTGCACTTAACAGTTCTATGAACCAGTCAAATAGTGAAAATATTGACCTCTCTTTAAACTGTGCCTGACTTATTTAATATAGACGGACAGTCCAATATCAGCAACTCAGTCTCAAGCACCAAAAAACATTAGTGCCATGTTACATCATCTCCAGTGGAAACACAAATGAGCACATAACCATTTTTCTCATCTCTCTGTTGCTGTTATCAGAGCAGAATGCAGTGGCTGGTTTTCCGCTGGAGAATCCATGAGGCCAACGATGTAATTGAAATAACTGGAGAAAACACAGACACAACAATTTTAGTTTTCATGCTAAATCCAGATTATTTTTAAAGCCCTAACTAACTTTTTTTTTTTAACCAAGCTTTTTATTCAGAATTTATTTCAGGTATGATACTGTAGTTTTCTGGTGCTACAAGGAATCCACAAAAGTATTACCTGATTGGGTAAAGCCATGGATAAGCCATTTAGGTATTTAAAGGTATTTATTTAGGTATTTAATTAAGGTATTTAAAACTAGCACAAATAACTATGGCTAAGAATATGTGGCTGAAAAAGTAAATAGGAAGAGTAAAAATAATTTTAAAATCCTGTCTAGATTCACTTACTTTTTATTTCTGAAGGACTTTATTTCCAGACAGGCATTCTCAGAGAAGGCTGCAATAGTTTACTGTCAGAAAATGTCTGATTCTTTGTTAACTGTTTACATTTGATGAGATCTACAATTTCCTTACATGTAACATCAAAGACTGAGCCAGTCCCTGCATTCAGGTTGTTCCCACACTTGAAATTAATACCTTCTGAAGAAAGCTGTGGTTCATCACTGCCAAAGGAGTCGAGCCATGGATACAGGCAGCAACAGGGCCCTGCTGCTGATAAATATGTGATTGAGGCTCAGCATTGTTTTCTGATGAATCGATAGTGATCCTTAGCTCTAAATATCACTCAGTATTGTCAACTCTAAATATCTTCCATTTTCTGAGAGAGGCTATTTACAAGGGCATGTAGTGACAGGGCAAGGGGGAACAGCTTCAAACTGAAAGAGTGTATGTTTCGATTAGGCGGTAGAAAACAATTTCTTTATCGAGAGGTGGTGAGGCACGGGAACAGGTTGTCCAGAAAAGTTGTGGATGCTCCATCCCTGGAAGTGTTCAAGGCCAGGTTGGATGGAGCTCTGAGCAACCTGGTCTAGTGGAAGATGTCCTTGCCCATGGCAGAGGGGCTGAAAATAGATGATCTTTAAGGTCCCTTCCAAGCCAGGCAATTCTATGATTCTGTGATTCTTATTTGTTGAAATCCAAGTTGGTTGATCATCAGTTCAAGCAGAGAAAAACCTTTCTCACAGCATTCTTTCTGTTGGAGAAGAATGTTGGAAAAAATAGGGGAACTTTTAGATTTTTTTCTTTTTTTGGATAGTAACCACAAGTTTTCTGGTCGTTGTGTGTTTCTGAAAGGACTGTCTGACCACCTGGAGCACTGATATGACTAGGACTTTCTAACTGCTTGCAGGACTGAAAAGACATGTTAAGAAGGGGGGAATAAAATAACAAAGATGAAAACTGTAAGTTAATCAACACTGAAGTTAAAGATATCTCCTCAGTACTTTACACACAGAATACAATTGACAAAAACATATGAACCCATGTACTGATCTTATTTTGAAGTTGCAATTTGTAAATTCAACCCTGTTAGTCAGTGGGACTCTCCATTCATAAACTAGCACTGTCTCAACTTCTCTGCTGATCCAAGTGATTTGTTCTCACACAATTCTTCTTGGAGGGCAGATGCCCCCTCGGTTTCCCGCACGTATGCCGTTTATTTCCACCTGAAGCAGCGACAGCGGAGCTGCTCGGCCTGCAGCAGCGTAGGGAATTGTGCAGGGCCCGCGTTATCCTTTCCTCCCCGTCTCGCTGTGTCCCTAAGGAAGGCGTTCCCGAGCAGCGCCGAGGGACCGGTCCCGCCGGCAGGTGGCGCTGCCGCCCCACGGAATCGCTGCAGAGGCTGCGGCACGTTTGCATTGGACATCAGGAATAATGCTTTGCTGTGAGGGAGGTGAGGCACCGGGACAGGTTGTCCAGGGAGGCTGTGGGTGCTTCATTCCTGGAAGTGTACAAGGCCAGGCTGGATGGAGCTCTGAGCAACCCGATCTAGTGAAAGGGTTGAACGAAATGATCTTTGATGTCCCTTCCAACCTAAACAAGTCTGTGATCTTATGAGGTTGATTATTTTTTTTTAATATATTTTATGCTTTAGCAGTTGGTGAAGCTGTTCATCCACCAGACTGAATCTAGCAGTACTGATGCAACGAAAGTTTTTTTAAGGAACCTGTAGACACCACTTAAAAAAATGCTCACGACTCAAAAATAAGAAACCAGCAGACTGTCAATTTTTGCAGAAATAATGTCTACTGTGGCAGCATTTTCTAGAAGTTCTAAAAGTTGTTTCTTGACACTTTAAAACTGAAAAAAAAAAAGACTGGCAATTCTGAGTCATTCCAATTTTCAGAATCAAAATATTCAGCATTTTCTGAAAAATCAAGCATATGGTGTTTGAAACTGAGAACCCAAAATTACTGGTTACTTTTCAAAAACTAAGCACATAAGTGCTGGACCTCTTACTGCCACTGTACTGACTGATAAAAATTAAGTATCTCATATTGCCATCTGAAATATCTTGGCCTTTGGAGCAGACACTGTTATGCTGTGTCATGAGATCATAGCCAAGTCAACAGTATTTGTTCAAACCTTTGGTTTTTGCTGGCCAAACCTCAAAGGATCTGTGTTTACCTTCAACTGTTATCAACCACTCAAATGGAAAGCAATGCAAGAAATGATGCTCAGTACTTGGTTTCATAGTCAAACATCCTCAGAGCTTGAGGACAAAGAAGAAAAGAAAGGTGATTTGGGAATGGGTTTGATTCACCTCTTTGCACAAATAAGGCCCACTGAGATTTTTGGATCTGGATCCAAGTATGTATGAAATGTGGGAACTTTCAGATCCATGCACATGGTTTGGTTTGGATCTACCTCTCTGCTTTGAACTGTTTGGGTGTTTACTTGAAGCTTGTCCAACTTGTGTGCATTTTTTGAGTCTAGAAAACTGAGCTGAAAATGCCTCTTTTTTGTGGTATTTGACAATTTCAGTTCTCAACAGAAACTAAAAATGAAACCTGCATATTTTAAAAGTCCAGCACTTCATCTGACAATTAGCGTTGTGTGGTAACAAGGACAGAGGTGCAGATGTGAGCGTGCCTGAACACTCCTGGGTGTCCCTTCTTCTTTCCTAGACTCAGAGTATCAATAGTGTGAAACGTTCTTACATGAAAAACGATTTTAGAAGGGACGATGTTAAGACAGCACATCCTCATAGATACTTCAGTAAGAAACAGACTTTTGTACTCCTTGATTCACACACCATTTCCATTTTGAATAAGGAAGTTAGATGAGACTTATGGAGCAGAAAACTGCTTCTGTTATGAGTGCCTCTAATTTACTCCAGTTCTGGGCATTTGAGATAAAACCTCACTGGCTCCACAAAGGTTTTTAATCTTTTTATATCTAAAATTACCTGAATTTTAATGCATTGTTTATTCCTCTTCCACCACTTTTAAAATACAGTAAAAATAATCAGATCATCCACACTGATTCTAATTTTATAATTTTTCATAACTACACATTATTTTTATTTGAATACTTTGTTTTATTTTCCTACTGTGATAGTGCTCATAATCCACAAAACATGATTTTGAATGTAGTTGGGGGTCTAGCATTATTAGAATGTTTATTTAAGATCTGCATGTATTCATTATGTGATTTCATGTTGCCCTTGTAATTTCACCTCCTAAGCACTCTGAGTACTCTAATTTATTTCAAGCCTATTTGTGTCCACAGCTCCGTGTAAATCTGCTTTCTAGCAATAGGAATCCACTGTTATTTCCTTAAAATTACACTGATGCAAATATTTGCACAACTGGAACATCAAGTCTATGCAGGTTTTCCTTATGTAATTTATAAAGCAAGGTAAGGACAAAAAGAGAAAACTCATATGTTTTTGTTGTACTAAAAAACCTGTATGTATCAGCTGTGCCATGGGTGCAAGCCAGAGTGGGAAATGACATCCACTGCTGTTACTTATAGTCATGATTCTCTGTCATTTTTTGGGTACCTATGTTCAACAGTGGCATACAAAGTTAATTAAAAAAAGAAACAAACAACCAACAACCAACAAAACTTCCTGGAATTAAATCTGTGTAACAAATCTCTTCAGATACCAGTCTACACTTCCTGATGTCAAAGGGTAGGTGGTTCAGCATCTTTCTTTTCTACTTTCAGACTAAGTACAGAAAAGCTTTCCAGGAACTTTTCCATGTTACTGATGCTACATACCTCTCACAAAGTGGTTGAATGATGACTGTGGTAAGTCAGAGATAGTAGCTAGAAATACAAGAAACAGGGTCATAGCTTATTTCTCTTCTAAAACAGAATAAATTGCTTGGTGCTTCAGGGTGAAGAGCTTTAAATTTGCTGAGTGGATATTCTTGAGCTGACAGTCTTTGAAGAGCTTGACCTGTAACTTGTATGCTCCTGTTCCACTGCTAGCCCAGTCCCATAACTCACCCCGAGAGAGAGTGACAGCCTCAGCTATAAAATTATGTCCTCTCTTCACTGGTGAGCTCAGGATTAGTCTCTTTGAAAATGCTAACTGAGGTTTGAAGGTATCACATGGCTGCTTGGGACAGCAGTGGTGATGTTTGTGGAACCATTCGCTGTCTCAGGGCTAATCTCCAGGATAATTTAGATTAACCTTTCAGATCTCTGGAAACCCCATTCCCCATGATGGACTATCTCTATTATATCCAGTCTCAATCTTAAAAGTTTAACCCAAGCTAACATTATGATGTTATATCAAAAGCTTTAAACTGATATATATCTAAATAACCTTCCAACCTTTCTTGATTAGACTTTACCTTTTGCTTTAAAGTCTTTTCACCCCATCACATAAACACCCTATCTACTGTGAATAATGCTAACCACAGAAAGCAGGACATTTTGACATCTTCTTGTGTTTATTTTGTCACAAGACAGATAGCTGTGGCAAATAGATGTGATGTATCAAAGAACTCCCCCTCCTCATGTTCAGGAAGGTTTTGAAATCGATCACCTCAGGGTTGGAAGGGAGCGGGGTTTTTTACCTTAGCAAAGGTACCTCAGGGGCTGACTCTGGCTTCTGGTGTGGGAAGCCAAATTATTCTCTGTTAGTAAAAGCATTTAGAGTCACCATTACAACTTTGGCTGTGGAGTACATGGCCAAAAGCCATTAGAAGCATAGAGAAACATGAACTAAAAGTGCAATTCCAGTCCAAAGCTGGAGTAAAAGAAATAAATCATGCTTTGTAGAATTATTTAAAAAAATTAGCCTGTCAAAAACTGTGCAAACATCTTTTTTTTTTTTTAAAAAAAAAGGTTTGCTGCCAGGAGAAAGGAGTTTATGTCTCAGGGATTTTTACGTAGCAGCCAGAGTAATACTCATGATACACCCTCCTGCTGAGGTGGCTGCCACCTGCTGCACTGACCAGCTCTCATGTCCCTCCGCAGCCCAAGGCATGGATGAAAGATGCTGTATGTGGTCACCAAGGTCTCAGCAGTGTTTGGGCCAGGGCAGACTCTTCTTACCTAAAGACCTATTTCTACTGGCTCACCTGAACTGACCTGCACCACCCAAGCCTTCTCAATTCCTCCTCAGTGTTCACCAACAACAGACTCAGAACAAAGAAGTTTGGACAGAGTTGTTCTGCTGCTTTCTGTTATGTTTATGGAAAATCTTATAGAATATGTTGAGGGGGAGGAAAAGAACTATGTGGAGTGTAATAATCTTTTTATGCACATGTCCCCTTTCCCTTTTTCATTAGATTGGACCACACAACAGAGAAGGTGAAATCCTTCTGAAAAAAAAAAAACTACACAACTCCTTGGCTTCATTTAAGCTGCTCATGCTCTCCCTGGGTCAATACAGAGAAGTTTTCACTTCTTGGCAATTTCAAGGAGGTTGAAGATCAGTTACAGAATAAAGAAAAAAATATGAACCTAAGAAAGATAGATCAACTACCATGTTTTTCAGCAGTTGGGTAAGTTTTTTCTTCCAGCATGCTTTTCATTCTAGTGTCAATTATGGAGCAATCAAAGCAGCTGCAAAATAATGATGCAAAGAGGCCATGTGTCTTATGGTTTATGTACAAGACAGAAGCTGACAGAACATTGAAATCTTTAACTGTCTCAGAGGCACCAGCCTTGGGAGAACATTTTTTTCCCATTTCCATGTTGGTTATGCCCTGGGGAGTAGTTGCGGGACTGTTTCTCTGGTCTCTATGATTTCACAATTATGCAATTTACCTCCAGGGATATGAACTGTTGACTCAAAAAATAAAACAAAGATCTAAATAAAAATGAGCAAAAACGTACAATAGGGAGAAAACATGGAAATTTCCAAGTATTTCTACAAAAGTGGATAAACTGAGACACATATTTCTTTTACTCAAATAGAGAGCAAATGTGAAGTAGACAATGATGTGATTCCATGTCTTTGTAAAGCTGTTCTAGTGGCCCAAAGCAGGTTTAAGCATAGCCTTGAAGGATTTCTGGGGTAAAATCCAGTGTAAGAATCTTCATTGCTTTTTGTCTGTGCCTTGTAAATGCTAAGGAGCACTGATCTGTGGTATATTTGACCTAGTACTTTAACTTCCCTGTGATGTTCTCCTTAGACATGCCTGCTGTGCCTACTCACCTGGGCCCTGCATCTGCACTGGTGTTAGCTGTAGCTTATCTTTCTGTGACAATGCAAAACGACTGTCAGACTGCTCTAAGGAGCAGCTATGTATTCCTTCAAATAAATTGCTCTGAAGTTTTGTCTTTTTGGCTTACTGGTAGCTCATGATCTGAGGAGCAGCAAGTCAAGTCAGCCCCTGCTTTCACTCTTACACCTACCAGATGCCTTCATGGCCAATGGAGATTGAAATTCTCCTGCCCTCTGTGGGGACAACTACTGCCTAATTAAATACCAACTGTTTGAGGGACTGGATGATCTGCTCCTTCATTCAGATATTGGGTGACTTAATGGCCTAAAATAAAAGGCCCTTTAAAAGTTTAGATCACTTTGGTGCATGCGTTTCATAGGCTAGCACAATATTCTGAAAGCCAAGAACACAAAAAATCACACAGTGTTTTCTCTCTCACACACATCCTAGATAATGTAAAACAATATGAAGTCTTTCAGTGTGAAATGGAAAGGGAAGAGATTGTAGGAGAGTTCTCAGTGTTTTTTTTAACTTTTTCACATCAGAAGGGGAGGTTTTTCTCTAGGGTATGAGGTACGACCAGCATAAATCAGGCAAGACCTTGGGATCTTGCTGCGTTCAGGTCTGGGGTCTTCAGCACAGGAAGGAGAATGACCTATTAGGGTAAGTCCACACAACTGCCACAAAGATGATTAGAGAGATGCAGAACCTCTCCTATGAGGAAAGGCTGAGAGAATTGAGTTCTTTCAGCCTGGAAAAGAGAAGGCTTTGGGGTGACATAATTGTGGCCTTCCAGCACCTGAAGGGAGCCTGCAAGAAAGATGGAGAGGGATGTGTTACAAGAGCTCGTAGTGACAGGACATGGGGGAATGGATTCAAACTGAGAGCAGGTTTAGATCAGATATTAGGAAAAAATTTTTTACTGTGAGTGTGATGAGGCACTGGAACAGGCTGCCCAGAGAAGCTGTGGATGCCTCATCCCAGGAAATGTTCAAGGTCAGGCTGGATGGACTCTGGGTAACCTGGTCTACTGAAAGGTGCCCATGGTAGGGGGATGGGAAACTGATGATCTTTAAGACTGCTTCCACCCCAACTCATTACATGATTCTGTGATTCTATGATTCTATGATCCTGTGCAAGATGAATGATCTGAACTGTTAATGTTGTTTCCTTCTGCTCTTTTACAAAAATAGTCTTATTTCAAGAAGTGCTGACAATTTTGCTTCCCTGTGTTTCAAATTCAACTCCTGACTAAAGAGGTACTAAAATTCAATTAGTCACTTAAAAGACAAAAGTACTATTTAATCTAGGTATGGTTATTAATAATGTGACAGTATAACTGACTTGATTTCTAACTGCACTTGCAGACATCCTTCCTACCACCTGCCCCAGGGATCCTCACTGTGGTACAAGTGATCTCACAACCATTTTCTTCAGTAGGTGGTTTTTGTTCTGAAATCACTAATAGTGAGTCAAGGAATCTGTTCAAATGCTGTGATTTATGTGAGAGTTAAATGCCACTGAAAGGCAAAGCAACTACTTCTCAAGACTGATTGCTGTTGCGATGTTTGGTGTTTTTCTTTAAAGTCCCAGGGAGAGTTTCATGAGAATCCAGTTACTTTAAATTTAAACTAAACCCCAACAAATTTATAGGTCCTCAAAAATTATGAAGGAAACATTAAAAGGGAGGCGATTTAATGGCTTAGAAGCAAAAGAACCAAATACTTAAGCCAAGGAACTGAATGTTTAGCATTTGAATGAGGATTTAAAACCCATTGCTGCTGCTTTTAAGATAATGATTTATGAATGATTGCTTTGGTGATGCTGAACAAAACCCTGGGCCCTGAGGCTGTATATCCTCTGTGCTTGCTTTGGCATTCAGGAAATACAGTTTTACTCAAGGGTGTAGAGACTTGGAAGGGATTCATCTCATCTGACTTTGGTGACTAAATAGCGGTCTATGTATAACATAGATGTCTGCTGCAGTTGTCAACCTGAATAACTATTGAGTGACTGCAGCCCACAGCAGGGTGGGAAAGTGCTGCTGGAAAAGTGTCCTCATTGTGTACAGGCGGAAAGGTCTCATAACAACCACCTGCAAGCTGAAGCCTTGGCACTAGGACAGAAAACAGTTGAGGTAGGATGCTCAAGGAACAGGGCCAAAGGGACTGCAAGGAAGAATGGCTTGGGTACTGTGGTTGCAAACTTCCAAGGCAGGCTTGTGGCTCATGGGAGTGTCCTGCGGACAAACTGTGGACATGGCAGATGCTGAGTGTGTGTGTTTGGGGTGGCCGTGGTAAGCAGCCTGTGGCAGGGCTTGCAGATGGTCTAGGGGATTCACTGAAAAACTTTTCTGGGGAACAATCCTTTAAAAATTGGAAAGCTATATGCCTAGAGTGAAGGGCAGGAAGAACCAAATCTTGCAAGGATGGGGAAAGGACTACAAGCTCCATGCAGCAACACAAAGGAGTTGAGGCTACTGAAGAGATATTTTGTCCCTGCTAGAGTGAAAAGGAGCAGTTTGGTTAGAATTGGTTCCACAAAGCAGGCTCAGCGAAGGAGATTCCTGTGTGCAGTCACCTGTTGTGTGGTGTGTGAATATCTCTAAGGCTCCTCAGAAAGAAATCCAAGGCACGGCAGCTGCTCTTCATCGAATGAGAAGCAAAAAGAAACAACTTGGATCAACTGTGGTCAAGGCCACACATTTACTGTCTGCCTTTAACAGTTTAGAGCAAATGAAAAATTTATTTTGTAAGAAACATGCTTCATGTCTTGACCCAAGTCACATAACAAAGATGTGGTTGTAGAGTATGAAACAGTCCAAGCTGATATGGTGAATCCAGCTAACTATTATTTGCAGGTCATGTCACCCATGTGTTTTGAGTGCTCAGACAGTGTAAAAGGCTGTAACTCTCAAAACTAAAGCATTTCACCGTAATTGATTAATCTTTTGGCACAGACTTTTTTAAGTGCTTTATTCTCTGGGTGCTATTTTTCACATTTTGTCTCCTTATTAAAATCTGCAGACATCCAATCAGCTCTCAGAAACAATGACCTATGACTCATGTAACCATTGACAGACTGTTTTGGAACAACTCACAAAAAGCTGAAATGCATTAAACTATTCAGCTAATACATAAATAGAATACAGGGTCAGTTTGCAAGCCATTTGTTAATAGACTAAAGGGCTCCCTTCCCACAAAAATAATTTAAAACATGATTTATCCAGCTTCTTCCAGAACAATTAATTCTTTCCAGAGTTCTCCTCAATGCAAGTTACAAATAAAGGCTAGTCTGACTGTGTCTGTCAAGGGCAACTTTTTTGCAGGTTTTGGATCATTTTTCATTCCTTATATGCTGGCAGAAGCCTAGCTGGCTATGGTAACTTGGCCTGCAGATAAATTTCAAGAGTCTTTTTGCCTCTCTCTATTGGTTCAACAGAGGAGCCCCCTTAATTTTGAAGTATTTGGCATTTTCTGTTTACATGGGAGTTTCTGGAGAGTTGGGGAGATCCCAGCTGAGCAAGCTGATAAAGTAAAGAGGAAGTTCTTTATGTAAATAGACCAAATGCTGAGACAAAGGATTGGATTTCATTGAAAGAGGATTAGAAATTAATTTCTCCACATTTCGTTATGTTGAAAAATCTTTTATTCTTCTGAATACACAACAGATGCCATTGTAGCATAGTGGAAATGCCATCTAACCATTTAACTGATTCATGCCCCCATTTTTCCTGCAGTGCAATTAAGAATATATATTAATATATAGATATCAAACAAATTAGAGGCTAATTTCATCCTCTATTCTGTTGTCAGTAGCATCTAATGGCAAGTGCTTAAGAAATGTAAGAGAAAAGAGCAAATAGATAGTTGATAAGTTCAGTGCCTGTTTCAGCTCAGGGTTTGCTCTCTTAGACAAACTATCTGGTTTTCTGATAGCCTTCAACAGAGCTTTTTTCTGTGAGTTTGTACAATCAGTGCTAAACACATGTAACGTGTTGGCATCCATTATGTTTTAGGGTTTTACTAGGGATAGAGTTAAGCTTCTTTTATTAATTTTGAATATAACTCCAAATATTTTTAATTGATGCCACCAACTTTTAGAGTACTGTGTGACATTCCACTGCATACCACACAGGAATTTACATATTTACATCTTTACTGCCTTGATTGCTTCTTCTTCTTCAGACTAAGCATTTTAATCCATGCTGAAGACATTTGATCAGTCATATATATATACCTTTCCATCTCAAATTCTAATATAGACATTATGTCTCAGTAATGGTGCATGTAGCTGAATGTGCTAAAAACCCCCCACATTACTCTCTGTAAGTTTGAATTATTGAGACTATCTGATAAAACTGGCTGCGAAACAAAAACCTTTTTTGTCAGATTTCTGGATTTGATTGTGGACCTCCAAGCCTAAAATGCTCCCAACCTCTCAACAGCAGCAGAGTACTGCAGTGCCTCCTATGCTGTTTCCCTCTAAACCAGGCTCTTAATTGTCACATACATTGTGCTGGCAGTCTCTTCATACACTCTGCCACACATTTACAGCCAAAATAGGAGCCAAGCATAACTTTGCACCTGCCAGTCTGCAGGATTCAAATTCTTTTAATCATAACTGTCCCCTCTCTGGCTCTGCCACAGTAGCCACTGGGCTGGCAGAGGGCACTGGCTCCCACGGCATTCCCTGACCACATGCTGCAGGGAAGCCCCCTGTTCAGCAGCAGGCTCTGCTGCCTTGGGGCTCCTCTTGAATCATTTCCCCGATGAGGAGAGCCAGTGTGCTGCTGGCTGACACGTGCTGGGGGGTCACGGGTAATCCAAAGTGCAGATGCGGTTGGGTGGAAACTGCAGCACACTTTGGAGAGGACGGATGTGACTGGATACGTGGAATATACACGTGGCATTATGTCACTGAGAACAGCTGGGCTTGCCTACGTGGCCATAATTTTGCATATAATTACATAAGTTCCTTCTGGCCTTACAAGGCTTTTCTTTCAAAGGTCAATCATGCTGTCCAGTTATGTTCTTCTAATGCTTTAGTATTTAATTATGATATAGAAACACACAAAGGTTGTACTACTGGATTACCTATCAGCATCCATCCTAAATGATCCATAATATATAAAGCAATATATTTTGAAATGAAATATGAATCTAAAAAAAGAAATCAGGTTTTGAAAGAAATACATTACCTTTTTGTTTTAAAAGGTAAAGGAAGTTGTAAAGATTCATTATTTTTCACACATGGTTGTGCTTTAAAAGGCATCAGATAGACAGAGCCAAGTTTCACAGCCAGAAGAAAGTCACTGGCATCCTCTATAAATCAAGATTTCCTTTCTTTTACTCTCCTGAGCCAGGTGCTCCAAAGAGCTACCACTAGGAATTAAATCTTTTCAGTGGGGAAAAATAACAGTACATAAAAATGTGTAACTTGCAAAAAGAAAGACTGTGTCAAACTTTATGCCTTTGAATACATGTCAAACAAAACCAAGGTTAATGCTTTTTGTTCAAACTGTAAGCTGTGAGCTTTCTGGGACCACAGAGATCACTTTGCAGATTCCTGGTCAAAACAGAGGATCTCTGAAACTTTCCTGAAAAGAAAGTAGGAAAACCCAGAAATGGAAGGGCATACTGTTGAATGACAGTAATATAATTTAATTAATCATTGAGATTATCTATCATTGTGGGTATCCACATGGGCACAGTCATATCCCATGTTTAGTTGATATGAAATATGGATGAAAGTAGTGCTGTAATTCCTCATCCGAAAGATATGAAAAGACCTAGGTTTCAGGACAAGATAGAAAACATGGCTTGGACATTATTTAGATGGTCTTCCTTTGAGTGAAAGGAAGGGGATAGACTAAATAATGGCTCTTGTCATATTCAGCTCTGATTTCTAACTCTGTGAGAAGAAGGCAGTACTGTGTTGAATATTCTTAAATAAAGTCTGGTTACCCCTCCTCAAAATGGATGTAACAGTACAGATAAGGCAATAGATGGGTTACCTATGGCTGTAAGAATTTTTGTCATTATTTGCTATGGTGTTACACTGATGGAGAAGGTGAAGCACCAAAACACATTGTCTTTTTCTCATCTTTAACATAATTAGAATTAATGTTTGTTTTGCTATTTCTTCATAAGAGGAGCATGCATATTTCTTATCATCAGTGTACACTGGTGCAGAAATAAGTGAATTGAAATATCCTATGTAACCACAAACAGAACCAATTTGATTGCCATCTTTGAAATGAGGATGCAGTGGGTACTCAGATGAACAAAGGCCTTGAAATGTGAAATGAATCTTCTTTGATTTTGCCAGTTTTAACAAGGACTCAGACTGCACAATTTCTCTGTATTTTCTGATTACTTTTGATGACATGGGAAAACTGTAGTAGATTTTATCTACCCATCTGCTTCTTTCTTTGGTGAATAGACAGAGCAGGAAATGTGGTTTGAGTATGGTCTAACCTACAAATCATATTTCCCTTAACTTCGTTATACTGGGCAGGATACAGAAATTCTGCAGGCATTTTACGAAACCCAGTCTTCTGAAAGGATTCCCTGGCAGAAAGTACAAGATCTTCATGGAACCCTTCACAGTGGTGCTGTTTAGAAGATAGGTGCTTGGGAATACCTACCTAAGATAAATTGGTTAGCCATAGAGGATCAAACAGTGGTGAAAAACAAATGCTTCAGTTAACTTCTTTAGTCTGGTTTCTTGGGGAAGTTAATAAATGTGTCAGAAGAAATATGCAGTGAATGTAGATCCTCAGCTGAACACATGGCAGTCATGTAGTCATAAAAGTATGAAATAAAAGATCAGCTATTTGCATATTAGATCTGAAATGATATTTTTCTCAAGAAATGCTTCAAAAGCAATAAAGAACTAGATGACTTAATGGTGACTGAAATATATCTCATAGCCAGGCAAAATATGCACTATCATAATGTAAAATAGGTAGAAATAAAAAAAAAATCCTGAAGAAATTAATGAAACATATAAAACATTGCATATGTTTTTGCATGAACAAGCCTCCCTCTGAAAGACACAATTTTCAAGAAGACAGAATTTTAATTTTAAATCCTTCTGTGAACACAATGAAGATACTATAAACCCCACTGCAGAGATACAAACTCCATTTTATTGCTGAAAAATAATAAAATGGAATTTAAAATAAGTAGAATACACAGATGTTACTGAAAACCATAAAATCCTGGTGTCCTCAGGCTGGCATAACTGGCGGATGTACAAACATAAGCACCCACCATGGCAGCCTGTGTCCTCAGTTTCAGTGTCATGTTTTGTGAGAAGGTCATAAATTAGGAGTACATGATCATGCTAATGTTTTCTGAGGGAAAATAAAGAAGAGGTGGCTAATTTGTTAGCTGATAGCATTGCACATAAAGCCATGCTATGGGCCAGACTTATTTCCAGACTATTGTTATTATTTGTAAGGAAATGCGCAGCGTGGTTTGCTGGAGGTCAGTAGGCACAGTGAGAACACAGCGGGAGCGCTGAACGGTTACCAGGGTGTCATGAAGTGAAGAAACAGCGACTTCTTTATCTGCAAAAGCAATTAGATAGCAGTCTCACAAATGAATTGGTTGCTGAGTGGTGCTCAGAGAAACACACTACTTTCTTTTCACACCTGTCCTATGTGGCATCTGACAAACAGTAGTGAGCTATTAGCAGTTATTGACATTTGTCAACCCTCTGGTTTTCTGGCAGGAAAACGGAAATGGCAGCAATCATGCCCAATTTAGCTTCTCATGATGTCAGGACTTCGTGGACTCACACACACATCAAGAAGCGCCCAGAAAAGGTTTACAGATGTGCAGAAGGCAGTCAGCTATGACAGTGATGTTGCCAATGTTGCACATGGATCAACTAACGATTAAGATATCAAAAGCGATCACCATGGCTTACTGACAGCGAGCTCAATTGTTTGCACCTGTTTCCCCTGCATTACACATGAGTCTGGAATGGATTACCCTGCCTTGTGCTAGACACATTTCACCTTTCTACAACATGATATACTCCAGCAACATCTCTGCTAAAGATCAGGCAACCACTTTACCATAAGGACCAGGTAAAAGAATGGGACGATTTGTTGCCTGTTTTATCTTTAGTGAAAGATTTCAATTGCTATGGTGATTTAAAGTGAACATATTGGCTTAAACAAGAACTTATTGCTTCTCCTCTGCAGAAATCAGGTACTGACTGCAAGCCATCCAGTCAGACATCATCCTGACCACTTAAATCCAGAAACTGACCTGAACTTCATCTCCCATGAATTAGAATTACCTCTTTTTCTTACCATGGTTCAGATCCCATAAATCTCACAGCACAATTTTCTTGGACTTGGCTTCCAGGGTTACTCAAACTAGTTAAATCTAACCTGCCACAGGTATGTCTGGCCATGCTGCCATCTGCCCCTTCTTGTAATATAGGCACAATTTCAGATCTGACTGTGAGCAAACTTCTAGGATCAGGCAGCTGGATGCATGCAGAGATTTTTTTGAGTGTTTATAGTGCAGAATTATCAGCCAGGAATTATGGCTGATTTGTCCAAAAGTTCTTATCAAAAATACATTTTTAGTAGAGGGCTGGTGAGAAGACTGAGTTCAGGTGTCTAAATTATACTTAAACCATTCAGAAACCAGAAAGATATCTTCAGAGAAATCCAGTCTATGAAAACAGGCTAAATTTACAAATAACATTCAGAACAAATGGTCCAGCTGTGTGTCATGTACCAAACGTAGGGACTGACATGCAAGTTAGTAACACGGCTTTCACATGAAATCATCAATGAAAAGACACAAACCAAGCACAAATAATTTCACAATGAATGGATTATATTATTTTCTTGGTAGCACTGAAGCAAATAGCTTAATGGAATTTCTAATAATTTATGGTATTTTCTGCTACATGGTGTTGCCACCTGTCACAGATTTCTAAATGTTTAACATCAGCTACTTCTTCATTTCAGGAGGTGCAATTGATCTGAATGAAATAAAATGAAATCCCAGCCTTAGGGCATTTCAGCTTTTGCTTTATCAATACATTAGTTTACTGTGATTAACATACATTTCTGTTCCATTTCTTTACTTTGTGGTGTTTTGTCTTCATTTTGTAGATGTCACAGGAAAGGGATGGGACATTTAAATAACAAGACATTCAAATGGAAACTACACTATTTTCACTTGTGCTTTTGTGGCTTCACAGTGGGTAAATATCAGCGCAGGCATTCCTTGAACACACAGAGAACACAATATCCTTTTTGAAAACAGATCAGCTCCTCTTAGGCTGAGCTTCATCTCTTATTAGGCTGAAGGGTTTTTTTCATCATACATGCTAAAGATATGCACAGTTGATAAACAGCATTGTGCATTGCTCTGGCTGGTGTTCATATCAGTATGATCTGATGGACAAGATATTGTCCTTGGATTCAAAGGAGATGGATGCTATTCCTGATTTCACTTCAGCCTGGACGGTATTTGGTCATTATAGATCACTGTTTTCTAACCTATAAATCAAGGGGAAAGCTATTAATTTACTGCATAACAGGGGAAGAACTGATGAAAAGCCTTACAAAGATCTGTAATTCTGCCAGCTTTTACAGAATCATGGAATGACTGGTGTGGAAATGGACCTTTGGATGTCACCTAGACCAATTCCCTGCTCAATCAGGGCCACCTAGAGCCAGTTGCCTAAGACCATGTCCAGCAGGCTTTTGAATATCTCTTAAAGATGGAGACTCCACTACTAGCCCAGGCAACCTGTGCCAGTGCTTGATCATCCTCACTCTGAGGAAGTGTTTCCTGATGTTTGGAGGGATGATCCTGTGTTTCAGTTTGTGCCCATTGCCTCTGGTTCTGGCGCTGGGCATTACTGGAAAGAGTCCTCTTTGCACCCTCCCTTCAGGTATTTACATAGATTAATGAGATCCCCAAAGCTTTTGTCTTCTCCAGGCTGAACAGTCTCAGCTCCCTGTCTCCTCACAGGAGAGATACTCCAACTCCTTCATCATTTTTGTGGCCTTGTGTTGGACTTTCTCCACTAAGTACATATCTTTCTTGTACTTGAGTAGAGAGGAAGGTTCACCCATCTGGACCTGGTGGGAACTTTCTGACTAACACATATCAGGAGGTTTTTGGCTGCCTCTCCTGTAAGGATATGCTGTCATTTGCTGAATCTGGTGTCCACCAGGACCCTCATGTCCCTTTCTATTAAGTTTCTTTCCAGCTGGGTGATCTCTAGCCTGTACTGGTGCACACAGTTTTTCCTCTTCCAGTGCAAGACTTCGCATTTCTCCTTTTTGATCTTCACAAGAGGGCAGTTGTCTGACCTGTCAGGGACTGTCTGAATGGTGGCATCTGGTTAATAGCTAGTTTTTATGTTTTACTATTTATCAATCGTTTTCAAAATTAACTCAAGACTTCTCTGCTCTATGTAATGAAAGTTGAAATAAATTAACACAATAATTAAAAAAATTAGCAGTTTGCTTAGTCTATGTAACTCTCTACTCAGACACACTTGTCACAGCATTTTCTCAAAAATTATTCCTTAGACATGAGGGTCTGTAAGATATCCCTCTGTAATCAGTGGTGCAATGAATTTTGGGGGAATAGAGCAATAGCTATTTAAGGTGAAGAACATTCTGTAGATCATGTGTATAATCTAATGTGTTGCAGAGCTTATCTTGTTAAAAGGGTAGTCCTTTATTTTTTTGATTAGATATAACCATGAATTAAAAAGTGGTACCCTAAGGAACAGCAGAAAACCAATACTCATGATACTTGTGCTATAAGCTGTCTCTGAACTGGAAAGGTTTAATTCTGATGTTATGTGTATACTGCACATACCATCTTGTGAAATCAGCCACTATGTCTGAGTGAGCAAGAGGTATTTTACAAGATTCTCTTGCATGTATAAAAATAAAGAAACAGACCATCTTACCTTATTTTCCCCTTAAGACAACTAATCTGAATCTCTTTTAATAATACTAACACTACAACTACCACTAATGCAATAAATAGTATTAATTTCCCAATATTTTCTAATTGTTTTTATTTCTGTTTAACCTGTAGTATGCTGGCCAGACACAATTGTCTGAAAGACAGGCAACAACTGGACTACAATGGAGGTGGTCAAAAACATCAACTACATGTTCAGAGTTTGGGGCTGTTTGTTCCAGGTATATGTGGTTAACACATGGTTGCCACATGGACAAGTGAAGAATGTTCCCCTCAATAAAACATCAGAATAAAAGTAATTAGAAAGCAGCATAGTAGTATAGCAGCTCTTTTGAATTTCTGTATTTCCAAATAAAATAATTTTTTTTGGTACATTTTTTGCATCTAGTGATTTTTTGTGTGTATTAAAACAAAGACTTTATTTTAAGGGGCAATACAAAGGATGGCATTTTCTCTCAAATACAAAACCAATTCCTTTAGTATATATGGTATCACAACATCTAGCCCTTGGCCCTTAGGAATAAAATAAACCAATAGGAAACTTCTATAGGGGTTTTTCTTTTTCTTTCTTTCTTTTTTTTTAAAGTAATTTATATGCAACTGCTGCTGATCATTACCTAAAGTCATTATTTTACAAACATTAGTAAAGTAAGTGGGCAACAGAAATGGGACAGACATTAACTGAAGTACATGGTCAGATTACACAGATAAAGTGACATGCAAGAAGGCCTCAAACTACTGGGCCATAGTTCTAGGAAATATTTTTTTTTACAATTTAGAAAGATGAAGCCACTAATAGTGTACAAAGAATTCCCTTTATGCCATGCCACAGGGAAAACAGAAAGAAAAATGCACTATCCAAGTTGAAGTACATTTATTTGGATGTTAAGAATTAGACTATAATCTGGGTCAGTAGATTTTCCACAGGTAAAATCAGTGGTAAAGTCAATGCCTTTAAAGAGAATTAAGAGAATAAAAGCTACATTTTTCTTGCACATATATATACACACACATAATATATAATGGGAAATGGATGACCCCCTTCACAGAGAAATGAAAACACTAATAGACTCGCTTACAAATGTGAACTACAGAACATTTTCTTACAGTGATGGGGAATGGAAGAATGCAGATCTGACATAAATTTTTTTTAAAGAGCTGACATGGACAGTTTAACAGATCAAGGTATTTGAAATGCATAAATAATTTACTGGTCCTTTATATTCAGAAATTACATGTCATTCACTATTATTAATAATTAACAGAATCAAGATCCTCCTATTAATTTAATTTTTGAGATGAAAGAAAAGGTACCACACATTGCTAGCAAACTGTCATGGCTCAGTAGTACAGCTAATAGATAAAGCATAATCTAACTTAATTATGTAAAATCTAGCAAAAAGGGAAAAGAAAACCATGAAACGGTTACAAATATTTTGTGAGATCTGTACAAGAGCCCCTGGGGTCCGAGGACTTCACTTAAATCCTGGGCAAACTCTTACCTTTCATTACATGTGGTAGGAGGGACTTCCAAAGTTTAGCTATTTGTTATGCATGTACACCCATATGCCTTTTGTCTCCTTTAAACCTGCCACTTACTAATTTCATTTGATACCTCTTAGACTATGGTTAGGAAGAGACAAGGGGCAGTTGATCTGTATCTGTCATGCTACTTTTTGTTTTGCAGGTCGTTATCACATCCTCCCTCAGATGCCTTTTCAAGGTAGAAAAGTCCTCCCTGATTCCTGCCCGAGCACTTTCTTGTCCCTTTGATTATCCTCGTTGCTTTTCTCTGAATCTTTTGCCATTCCACAATATTCAGTATTCTCCTTTCTGAGAAGTGAGATGTGAGCAAACTGTTTGCGTAGCTGTATGATTGTGAGCAGACCTTGCTACCCCTTGTCTATGAGTGACACCGAGTGACATCTGCCTCTGTACAGAGTCCTGTGAATTCCCCTGGTGACCCTCTCTGCTGTGAAAGTGACTTTTTAGCCCTAACTTCTGCTTCTGCGAATGTTAAGTCACTCATTTGAACTGCTGTAATTGTTCTTTTGATCTATGGCTTGCCTTTACAAAAACTATGCTCACTCTTCTCTGGTATCTCTCATTCCAGTTCAGATGCTGTCTGAGCACAGAAAGTGGGAGGTGACACCTCCCAAGAATGTGCCCAAAGTATCCTTCACAGATGCAGAGTATTTGCATGTTGCACAGGCAAATTTGAAGACAGTTTTTAGCTTTCCACAGAAGACAAGACTTGAAGGAGTGCAAAAAGACATATTTTCCAAAACTTTGCCATTGGAAAATTTACTGGATAAAGACATTTAGTTTAAATAAATTACACTTTAGGTATATAGCAGTTGCAACATACAAATGTCTGTTTATATATGGTTACTATCTAAAGAATATATATAAAATAATGTCAACCATATCTATGAAACATCTTTGTTACAAATAGTTGAGGAAGTGTAGCTGGAACTATGGTCCTGCAAAATCTACAGTTTTGAACTTCCAAACCCTTGCACTTTGCATTTGTTCTCATTTATTTTCTGTCAGTTTTCTAAGATGAGATCCATACTATATGAATGAAGTTTTCGTTGCTGTAGCTGGATATCTATTTCATATGTGGAGAACTGAGGCAGAAAAAGAGCAAACGAATTGCTGAAGGTCACACAGGCCATGCAGAGCAGCAGGCGTAAAAGAGGATTCATATTTTCAGGTTCAGGGTAACGCTAAGCACAGGACCATGCTGCTTGCCCAAACTAGGGCTAATTTAATCTACAATGTTGGTAACAAAGGAGACAAAGACATTTGAAAAGGGTAATTATTCCTCTCCAGTTCCAGTCAAAATAGCTTTGTGACCACAATCTTGGGATTGTGAACATTCACAGTGCTTCACTGCTGCTAAGGAAAAAAATGTTGTTTGCCTCAGGGCTATTTGAGCAGAAAGAGAAATGCCTCACAGTGTTAGGAAACAGTCTATCTCAGTTGAATGAATCACTCATATACAGCCACAAGCAGTACAGATGTGTCGTAATCACTGCTTAATAATTGCTTTCAGATCAAATAATGTTCAAGAGATTACCACATCTGTAAGAGGCTCTAAGCAAAAGTAAAGGGCATTTTGTACAGACTGATTTAGAAAAGCAGGCTATTATTTTTAGGGATGACAACTTTTTGTGTTATATTACTGATGTACAGTGAAGCAGGATCTACATTTTAAGCACAAGAGCAATATAAATAAACTCAGTGCTCTCATAACTTTAATATTATTAGCTATGCTGGCCTTCAATATGGTCTTTTATTTAGAAAGCACCTGTAAAACTGTGCATGTTGTGGATCCTCCCCTGTTCCTTCTGGATGGTGTTTATCATTCTGCACATGTGTGCTGTGAGCATCAGTTGAATTATTTCCCTTGATTGTCTGAAAGCCTCTCATCATAGTCCAAACTCAAATTAAGGATATTGCATGCACTCATTTCAGTGAGACTCGTGTTGAGTTTGGGGACTAAACAGCTACAAAAGCACCTACACAGTAACCAGAGGATTAGCAGGCTTCAGCTCTGCGATCATTAGGCTTGTTTTGTTTTCCTTCCCCTCTCTCCCTCTGCCCTTTAGAAACAGGTGGTATTTATCTAAGCAGCCTGCACTGGGCAGCTGGCTGATGGGTCCCTCCAGCTGGACATCTTTTCTACATTTAGTTCAACCACACCTGCTTCAAATAGCATACAAGAAGCATTTTTATCTCCTGTATCTGGAGGAAAAGGTAGGGAGGGAGGGGACGGGGGGCAGGCATGAGTAAAAGTAGAATGAAAAATCCTGGGCTAACCACATCTCTTTCAGCTGTAATATTTTGTGACAATTGTAGAGCCCATCTGTCTTGTACCAGAGGAAAAAAGAGTGAAGTTGAAGTTTTTCTTTTGCTCTGTTATACTACTCTTTTTAACACAGTTATTTCATTATCTCTTGCTATCATTTGATCAGATTTATATTTATTAAAACTTCCTTTCCCTTGAAGGAGACAGTGACATGAGAATGCGTGCCTTTCCAAGCTTTTATTGTTCTGAATTAAGAAATGGTAGAGTAGTCTCATGAAAGATTAATGACTTCCCGTAAGCATCTTTGTACCTGAGGACAAGCAATTACAAAAATATGTCCAAAAGAAAACAAGAAAGGGTATTAGACTGTATTGGCCAGGTATTTCTTGGCAGACAGCAAGTTTAGCTTGTTACACTGCCAGGATATTTAGAGCTAAGGCAACTTCTGTCTTGACCCCATGTATCATATTTTGTTTTGTACATTAGTAGCAATGTTGTCTTTGCAAGAAAACCTGACACCACAGGTATTTTCCTTCATGTTTCATTATACTTAAACTCCCATTTCTGCCTAGTACCTTCTTTGAGAGACAGTTCTACTTAAAGCTAACATTTTAGGACTGAGAAAAAAGAATATATTTTGGAAGTTATTTCACACTTTTCAATTCTTTTTCTTTCCTATTTTCTTTTACTTTTTTTCCCCCTTGTGCAGGCATTATTCATAAGGTTTGCTTTTCGCTCACTCAGAGAATTAAGAGAAGAATATGTAACATAACCCAAATCTTAAGCAGTCTTTAATACTCTAAATATTGGATTAAGCATTCACCATTTGATAGGCTGACTGTCACAATCTCTGAGAAAGTCTGGAAAGCAAGGAGCCTCCTGTTTCTCTAATAAGTGCGCTGACACTACAGGGTGGACTGACTGGCTTCTCCATATCCCACTGGTGTATTGCAATTAAATGGAAATACTGATGGCAAAATATTGTGGAGGATGAGAGGTAAAGCTATAAAATTCATCAGAGTGGAGACTCTTTACCACAATTCTGACCGTGACACACTATCTCAGGAAGGGAAGTGCAGATGCCTGTAGGATCACCTCTGCAACCATCACGTGAGGTATTGGGTGTGCACAGCCTTTACATCTGGCTTTATTGGAACTGCTGAAATGTAGAGACTCCTGTAAAATCTCCACTCCTGGGTCAGCTTGTAATTACATTGAATCTATTTTGGAAAGTTAAAGGGCAATCCTACAACTTGCCTTAAAATGTGATATTTGAATGGAATTAGCCATGATGCACTTGATTTCCCTGTCCAGTTCCTCAATACTATGGTTATTTTAGCATAGATGTCTAAAGTATGTAAAATTACTGATTTTCATCCTCTTCCCAGTAAAACAAGTAAATGGATATTTACTGACTTTGAGAGCTCACTTGGGAACTTGCATAATCACATTCCTTAGAGACACATATCACAGTAAGTCTGTAATTCTTCATTGAACTGTGCTATGAAATCTCTCCTTTGGAGAAGGGGCTATTTCATGCCCTCAAATGGGTGTAATGTAGCCTATTGTGATTGCGTAAGAAAATGCTGTTCATATTGGACCAGTATAGCACAGTCTATTTTGACAGCAAAGCAGTTTTAGTGGTGAGCGGAACAGATGCAAATAGGCTGTAACTCAGAGGAGAGTAAGGGTGTGTTGCAATCACTTTTGTAATATCAGCATAACAAACCAGGATGAGCAACAGCAGTACAAGTACACTATTAATTTTTATTCAACTGGAGTTCCTTAAGTAAAAACATAATCTGCACTTAATGTACTCTAGAGGCACAGAATCATTGGCAGTAAAACTATCTTTTGTTTCAATGGGTGAATTTTTTGTTTCAGCCAATTGCCCATGGTTGCACTGCTGAAATCTGAGACTGAAGGGTACATACATATCTTTGAAAATGCAGCAGGCATATGGGGATATATCAGCTTTTAAAATCCAAAAGAAATACTACCTTCTCTGCTATGGTCACAAGAGGATGCTTATACTTCATCAAGAATTTAGGAGATTTTCTCCTGAGTTTGTGAAAGCTATATAGGATGCACTCACTACACGATAAGGGGGAAAAATATCCATAAACATATTTTTACAAGTAAATGCCATCTTAACTTACATCATTAAACCTGCCTAAAGCATAAGAATTGGGTTAACTAGAGGGACTATTGTACACTGCTAAAAGTGACATACCTAAATAAGGTAAAATGACTAAATGACAAAGAAACTAAAATAATAAGAAAAGCATTTATAAAGACTGAAATATATGAAAATTAAATCACCATTTTGACCCTAATTATGGATCAATTATTTTAACCACTAATAATTTGTATGTAGAATGGCCTTATAAAAACCTACCATTATCCCTAACTGGGTTAGTAACATTTTTTTACACTGCCAGTTTTCCACAATGCAACTATGTGAAACTTCTTTCCTTAGAGTAAGATCATGCAGTCATGACCCACAAGTGTAAGCATAGGCAGGCAGACATACAGAAGACTACAAAATTAGCAGGGGTAAGCAGAGGATGGCGTAGTCAAGCAGAAGCAACCTGTGCTGTCAAATGTTCAGGTGGGAGAGCAATTGCAGGAGATGAGACCTCAGCTAGCTTAGAGAATACACCCTTATGCAACAGTGTATTGACATCAGGATGCTGGATATGCAGTTGTTGGTCTCTAACCTTATCATGGTGTTCCATGATATATGCCAAGAGCTCAGAGAGTGTCAGCTGCTCTAAAAGGGTGGGGATGCTGCCAAAAGAAATCCCTACTTCTCTGAGTTCAAATCATGTCTTTGTAAAATAAGCATGAACAGAGTTCCCACTAATCCTAATTTTTGAAGCAAAAAAGCAAACATTACTAAATGCTCATAGATAATCTGTTTTTGTATAGTGCATTTCATTTTATGTGATCTTACTGACTTCTGTTTTATTCTCAACTTCAGATAATTGATTTATTGTATTTTGTTTGGATTTTTGTTTGTTCAATGCTACATGTTCCTTATTGCATAAGGATCATAATTCTCACAACTGTTTAGGTTGGGGGTTTGTTTGTTTCATTGTTTTTTTGGGTTTTTTTTAATATGTTACAGTCAGGATAAACTGCGAGCCAAATCAGTTCTCTTCCTCCTGAGTTCAAATCCTGTTGCCTGAAGAACAATAATGATACTGGATAGAATAATTTCTGATACAGCTTTTGGTGTATCAAAAATCTGTGAAAGTGAATGCAGAAGTGAACTGCAGTGAACACAGCAAATATAAGGAACTGCTCTTCTTTATGTGAGACCATTCCCAGAATGCTGGGACCAGCCTGAGCCAGTTATTGTCTTACGCATTATGATGTAAGGTGAAGGGAAGATTAATATGGACATAAATACATTAAAAATTGGAACGTTCAAGTTACTGTTTGCAGAGAAAGCATGAAAGTATCTTCAGTTTCTAATTGCTGCATGCCTTATTACTGCCATGGAAGTGTGGCACGCTCCAGCCAGTAGCCCTGGTTGATGGAAATACTCATATTGAACCTTGCCTGACTGCATGTAGGTCTTTCAACAATGGGATTTAACATTCTGACCTAACATTTAATGTATTAATCCTAATTTTATGCTGATACTAAGACTCTCTGCTGTATTAAATCAACCTAGGTTAATTCAAAATTATGTCTCTCCCACCCACTATCAATAGGTGCACTGTTTGGTTCCAGAGAATTGACCACCCACTTTTATGAGAATCTGCAGTGAATTAGAAAATCTGTCATTGCTGGAGGAGCCGGACAGCTAGGATATGGCCTGTCATTCCTTCCATACAATACACACCCTTTGTCCGCTATCTCTTAAACTAACCTGACATAACTTACCCTCCTGGTCAATGGTATCTTTATTCTCTCCCAAGGAATGCTTCGTTCACCAGTGTTATTAAGAAATTTCTGGACAATGTTTAGTGGCTGTGCAATCATCCAAGGTTCTATTAAAAAGCCATCTGGGTAATTAATAGCACATTTGTTCTCAGCCTCCTCCCAATTTGTCCATTAGTGGAATAAAAGCACAGGACAAAGGCTAATGTGGTTCAGTTATATTTTACAAGAATTCTTCAGGAAGTTGAAAACACATGATAGTTTTCCTAAGATACATATGTTTATGAGCACTCTGCAAGAGCTGCAAAACTGCACAAGCCAGAGGTTGTTAATCAGATTTCTCCCCTGTCGATAGCAGATCAACTATTGACTGTGGGCTGCTTTGTGCTGATGCTCTCCAGTCTGAGATGGAGAGGGCGTGTGAATTGTCTCCTTCATCTCAATTCAATTACAGCTGATAAAACTGATTCCAAGATCCATGTCAGGGCACCACATCAAACACAACATGAATGACTTTTATACTCTTTCACCTGATATTTGAAGGCTTTTCTGAGGTTTCTTTTTAATGTCTTCTCTTGAAAGCAGAATTACAGCCTCAGGCTGCACTCTGTGAGGTGGTTTTATTCCCCTTTAATTTGCTCTTTCTTCTCTCTTGAAAGCACCTAAAGAAGAAGAAACACTTTAAGATTTCAGAAGTTTTTTTGAAAAAAATAAGGAATATTTCTCTTAAGTTATGATTTTAGTCTTCCTTCCTTCCTTCCTTCCTTCCTTCCTTCCTTCCTTCCTTCCTTCCTTCCTTCCTTCCTTCCTTCCTTCCTTCCTTCCTTCCTTCCTTCCTTCCTTCCTTCCTTCCTTCCTTCCTTCCTTCCTTCCTTCCTTCCTTCCTTCCTTCCTTCCTTCCTTCCTTCCTTCCTTCCTTCCTTCCTTCCTTCCTTCCTTCCTTCCTTCCTTCCTTCCTTCCTTCCTTCCCTTCCCTTTCCCTTTCCCTTTCCCTTTCCCTTTCCCTTTCCCTTTCCCTTTCCCTTTCCCTTTCCCTTTCCCTTTCCCTTTCCCTTTCCCTTTCCCTTTCCCTTTCCCTTTCCCTTTCCCTTTCCCTTTCCCTTCCCCTTCCCCTTCCCCTTCCCCTTCCCCTTCCCCTTCCCCTTCCCCTTCCCCTTCCCCTTCCCCTTCCCCTTCCCCTTCCCCTTCCCCTTCCCCTTCCCCTTCCCCTTCCCCTTCCCCTTCCCCTTCCCCTTCCCCTTCCCCTTCCCCTTCCCCTTCCCCTTCCCCTTCCCCTTCCCCTTCCCCTTCCCCTTCCCCTTCCCCTTCCCCTTCCCCTTCCCCTTTCCCTTTCCCTTTCCCCTTCCCTTTCCCTTTCCCTTTCCTTTCCTTTTTCTTTCTTTCCTGTGAAATGAACTATTGCTAAATAGCTGTGCTTCAGCAGCAGGGATCTCTCTTGCACCACAGAGAATTAAAAGTAATGTTTGTGTGTACATAGTTATAATTGAGTGTAGGGCCAAAGCTGGTGTAAACTCAGTGATGAGCTCAACAGGACTGTGATGATTTATGCCATATGTGGATCTGGACTCTTAAGAAAATGAGTCTGAAATTCATTAGCCAGGGAGATTTTTCATATAAATTCTGTTGATGAAAAGTTGGACTGTGGATGAAACATGATTTTTTATTAAAAAAGCCTCTGCTTTCTATGAAAATTTTTCATTTCTTGGGATTGAAAAATGAAATTTCTGGAAACCAAGACATTTATTTGCCTATATTGCCTCAGTCTCATGAGGATTATATTTCTGTTGTTTTATTTGTCTTAGTGGACTGTGCACTGCAGGGAAAAATGAATCATGATATAACAGTTGAGGTTCTCCATCTCATGATGGATGACAGATTAAGAAAGTCTGCCTAGACAGCCTGTTGTGTCCATGCTTTGCACATGCTGTCCAGTGCACAAAACACCATGACAGTGTTTCAGAAACCACTAGCCTCCACTTTTTAAAATTTTGATTTTAATTTTCTTAATTAAATAAAAGTGAGAGTGCTGTTTTGCTTTTCTGTTTTGTTTCACTTGTTTTAGCTTAGCATATTCCCTCGGAGGTGCAGCTACTCAGTGTTATTTGAGCTTTTTGGATCATGCTTTCCTTTCTTACTGGTTCTTTGTTTTCCACACTAAGAGCAATTCTCCTTTGTCTTGTATTTTGGTGGATAATTGTGGATCATTAACAAGCACTGTGTGAAATTACCATTTTCACCATATCTGGTGAATTGTTGCAGCTAATGAGATTTCTACACAGATGACAAGGAGCCACTCTTTATAATTTTCTCCAAACGGCAAATAATGCTCTTTTTATAATAAATCTTCATTTGTGAAACAGTTTTTCATTGAAGAATGGAAAAACTTTCCTGTTTTCTATTCAGTTCTAGTTTGAGAGATAAAAGACCAAGTCCAATAGACAGCTTTTCCCCACTTTCATGGAGAGTGTTGGGATTTCAGTCTGGATTTGGGTCAAAGCAAAGAGAATGTAGGGCACAGAAGCAACACAACACACATATAGTGGGTTTTTAATTTACTTTGCTTTCCAAAGCTTCCCCTCACACTTGTGTGAAGGAGGTCTTTCCACAGCACTATAAATATTTGTTGACACTTCGCAGCCTCAAGTGCCTGTAAGAACACTGTGTTTATAAAGTAAGTGCTTTGTAAATACTCAAAGGACTTAAGGTCGCTATGTCTGACTGTGGAGCACCCATATTTAAGCTTTGTAGACCTACCAACTTAAGTAGTGCCCTCAGTAAAGGTCATCAAAGCCCTTCAAGTTTAACATTCATTCTGAGAGTAATCTCATTAAAATCAGCCATGTACTCATAATTCTGCAGCTTCCAGTGGACTTGCAGCTATTGCCATACCAGCCATCAGGCTTTACAAGCTTTTTTTGGCATGATATGGCTTCTCCTACATAAAATGTTCCTTAATGTTTTCATTCTGTACATACCACTGCTACATTCCTTAGTGCCATATTGGATAACAGTGCCTCTCTGGGTGATATTTCTCTTGCCTGTGTTCTAGAAAGAGGAGCAACTCACTCTACACAGGGTCCTGGGAATGTGAGCAGATTTTCTGACTTCCTTGTGTGAAAGGATGTACACACTTCTTCAAACATCCTAAATGAAAAGGGGCAGGAAGACACCGTAGAGGAAGTAAAGGACACTGGTACCAAAGAATTGGGTTAAAAGTCTAAAATCACTCAGGTGGAAGGCACAAGTGGCAGAGAAATGATTAAGAAAGATTTTTACCACAGCTTACACAGATCCCAGATATCACATTCACAGCTTCAGGAACCTTCTGGGCAGTCAATCTCACCAGAGTTGCCAATGACACTCAATAAATCATCAGTCACATGGGCCACAGTTTATGGCTACATTAGTCTATAAAAGAGAAGTTTTCTGTCTTAGAATAGTATTTAGGTCTGTGTCTGTGTTTGCTATTGGTGTAAGAACCACACAAATCTCTGAATCTGTAAGTGCTGCTGTTTGTATCTGGTGTTTACACAAAACAACTGAACAAGTTTCCTCTAAAATCTTACATGGTATTATTGTTCACACTTTCCCATGGGGTTTTGCTTTTTCACTGGCTCTTCTATGAAGGGATTTATTTGGGGGACAAAATCTTTTGTCATGGTGCTCAACTGAGATACAAAAAATAATTTTTAAACCCTTGTTCAAAATGTACTGATGTTTTAAGTGTTAGGTAACTTCTCCATCTTGCTCTACAATCTCAGAAAGAAGATTTTTTAGAGAAATTGGAATTCCTTTGGTTCAGTGAGAAGAGTGGGGCATTTCTTGTATGTCTTGGCTTAACTGACTTGAAGAAATTGGCTTGCTTGTGCCTGAGGTTTTTAGCTGAACTAAGGAACATTTCATTGCATGGATGCATTAGGTAAAGGACAAAAACTACTGGGTTTGCAGATCATAGAGCAGGACGTTTTCATTTCATATCTCTATTTTATTTATACCATGCTTTTTCACAAAAATAGAGAATTTTCTCTTTCCTTTTGTGTGTGGGACTGTCTGTATATTGAAAGAAGACTGGCTGATCCTAAGCTACTTGCATAGGATATTTTTGTCCCATTGACTTTCTGACAAATGAGAGCTGCCTTCTATAAAACTTAAAAGCAGTGCAAGCTGAACTGTTTCTGACCTGTACTTGACCTACTCAGATTCATCTGCTCTTGACAGACCTTTCAACAGCAAGCTCACAAAATTCTTTTTTTTTTTACATTACTCTTGGATAAAGCTGTTAGGCTATTTTTTTTCCATCACTATTTTTGTTTCATTGAGCTTTGTGTTTCACTGTTTCTACTTACTCTTTCCTCCTGAGTTTCAGTGTGTAAGAAAAGGACAATGTTTTATTTACTACTAGCAGAGTGCACTTCCAAAGTGTGAATGTGCTGAGAGGCTCACATAGAAGGATTGAACAATTTAGGAAAAAAACCCCCTCCTAATATCTTCATAGAAACAGTTATTCTAGCTGAATATATGCACAGAAATCTGCATATGGTTAGGTAAAAAGGCTCTCTGGTGTTCTCAGTCATGTATTAGAGGTGGTTGAACTGTGAGGAAAAAATTCTGCAATTTCCTCTCAAAACAAAATGTTTCATAGTCCACATAACTTCATTTTAAGTAGTTCAGTTTTCAGTGTTCTCAGTCGAGTTTTATGACATATTAAGTATATCCTGCTGAATATGTACTGAAAGTAATAAACACCAAGCATTTCCCTGAAAGCTTTTCAGTGACAGAAGAAGTATAAGTAAAGTTATAGTCTTCATTAAGTCTTCATAAAGTTGAAGTTCTTAATTCTCCACCAAAAAAGAACCATGTTAGGCTGAGATGATTCAGCTACTACTTTGGTTTACTTTCAAAAAATTTTCAGTTTATGTGGTGAATAACAATTCATTTTTCTTGTTATGACATATCTTTTGCATAGAAAAAAATATTAATTATCTATTTTCTGCTTTGTAAAAATAATCATGAAATGGAGTCACTGAGGGAAATGCTGTACACTTTAGAACACTTTTGTTTGCATAATAAGACAGAAGCAAAAATCACCATGCTGTACTAGACCACTGTAATAACTTCTTTCAATGGCAAAACACAGAAATCTGCTATATAGAAATTAACTTGTTTTGTCTCTATTAAGGTAAACTCATTAGAAAACATAGAATAGAAGCATATGGACTACAATCAAACAAACAGATTAGGCCCTAAATTAACCTTATAGATCTACATTACCTTGTTCTACACTCATGAACTTCACTGCTTGAATGTGATACACAAAGAAATCAAGAGGTCTGTGCATCTACCGATTCAAAGAATTTTACTTATTATTTTGATGAAGTACATTGTCTTGTAGTTCCTATTTGTGCTTTACATACTTTTTCTACTCTCTGTGGAAGAGGTGGTCTCAGCATAGGCAATGAAATGACACCAAAGTAACATTTCTAAAGAATTCCAACAAAGGAGAGAGGAAAAAGGAAAACTGATGCCTGCCTTATTCTTCTTTTGTGCTGTCTGGGACAATAAAATATGTACTACTGTGTGCTGCAGTCTCTGTCTAGTGGAAGACTGCAAATCTATTCTAGGCCCAAATACAATTTTCCCCCTCAAGATAAACAGTAAATTTCATAATACATTTTTATTATCCATCTTCATCTTTGTAATCAAGTTTTCTTGTTGATACAATGTCTCTTACACAGGGGTACTAAAGCCATCAGTGCAATTTATATTATGCTGAAACACAGCATTTACACAATCATCATCCCTGATGATGTCATCAAGCAGGTCTCAGCAGACATAGTGTGATTTTTCAATTGTGTGTAGAAACAGAAGATATTGTGACTATGTCCTGTTCACTGGCCAAAGCCTTCCAGGTTTTTTCCTATGTTCCATAGAGATTGTTCACAGAAAAGGAAAGAGTTAAGGAGACCTGGAATTCTGGAGTCTGAGATGATAACTGAGTTCGATTTGTAAATAGCAAACAGATGATGACGAAGAAACTTTTTTTGTTGACTGATAATGAAAGCCAACTGAAAAGTGCAAAGATTAAATAATAATGTGTCTGGAAGTCATACATTGTAATTAATCTGTTTGTCCTGTTCACTTAGACTCCTTCTGTTGAAGGGCCTTTGCCAGAAAGTAGAAATCAAGAAAAATACATAGCTAATTCCCTGTATCCCTGCAGATTGATTACCTGATTTAAAAGTTTACATTTTCAACTTGACCTCTTCTTGAGCTAGGCTGTTAAAAACACTTTACAGCATTAGTTAGTTCTGGTTTACAATGCAGTGTAGTTTATAATGTCAGTTGTTAAAAAAAAATCAAAAACATTATTCCCAAAACAGTTATATGAAAATTATTAAAAACTATTCAGATGTTTTTCTGGTTTTGATCTTTCCTATGTGGTCTTATAATTGATTTTGTTTTTCTAAGTCTGAAAAATTCAGACTTTGGTGCATATGTAAAACTGTGTTCTTCCCATATGGCTGTTCATTGAAGACCTCTTTTTCCTACCCTAAGACTGATATGAGATACACAGCTCCAGTAATCTACCAATTTGCTGTTAGCTTCTGTTTCTCTTCACATGCTCCTTGCTATTATCGAAGCCTCCTGCTCCCATTTGATCCCTGTTTGACCCAGCCTCACATTTTCTTTCAGAAGGTCCTAGTCTCTCTCATTCTCACAGTTTGCCTCTTCAGTGCGACCGTGGTCCTTGGGATTTCTCCTGATTGTATCTTTATGTTCCTTTCAGCAATTTCCTCATTCTAGGTAGTTCTGTAGCTCATATGAACCATTTTATATTAAGAGGTTCAACCTGCTTTCAGAGGAAAAAACCTCATCTTTTTCTAATGTTGTAAATATGAGGTCACAGCTCTAGAATTGATTTTAATGATTTTCAATTTCTCACTTTCCTCTCAGGATCCTTGTTATCTCAGAAGGATAATGTGAATGACACATGGCTTCTGTATAAGTGACATCCAAACCTTCTGCCACAGCTTCTAATTATTTCAGATGAATTGTCACAGTAGAAATTATTTACACACCCAGAAAAAAATCCAAGAATCAGAATTTTGTTTCTACACATGTAACAACTGTGGAAAAGTTTGTCTGATTAGGAAGTCTGCAATCCACTTCATGTTTGTAGTTCACTGAAGCAAGTAGATTTCCAATGTCCTATGTATCTGGTTGGAAAAAAGAAAATGTTTGCTTGCACTTAGTTTATTAGCTTAGGACTCTTACACAACTATTTCTTCACATATTCCTCCTCTTCTTTATCCTGAAGGTTTAACTGCTCTTTACTTCATTCCTCCTTTAATTCAAGATGTGTCAGAGTACACATGGTTTTCCTAGTGATGTATCTGCCAGATTTAGTGCTGATGTGAATGAGGAACCTCTGGCAGAACTGTGCATTCTGATCTACCATAAAACCCCTTCTGAAAGTCATTGCTTTGAGAGACTAAACAAAAAATTAATATTTCACTGGAAAGATTCTTTTTTCCAGGGATGGTTCCTCATAATCTAGATATTGTCATGCAGTTCCTTTGAGGTTATCTGTTTCCACAGATTTATTTGGGAAGGCAGAGGGGTAAGGTTAAATGCTAGGGTATTCAAGATGTGTGATTATAGTTTCAGATGCTGCTCTTGTGTGTAATGTTTCCTTTAATGTTCTGTAGGATCTTTGCATAAATCACTCACAAAGTATGTTGAATGTTGGGGACTGAAGTGCAGAAGACATCAACAACTCCCTGTATGTGCAATCACAATAGTATCAAAGAGGAAAGCACTACTTCAGCCAGGAAAGTAAAAGGATATTTTGCTTATCTGAGCAAATTTTCCCTTTTTTAGCCAAAAGGCTTCAGAAAACCTGTTATAGCTAGAATATGGAATTGAGTAGTCTCAATAGGAAAGAGGTTATTAATCTTGAGGTAGAAATCCTTATTTTCTTCGGTATCCTGAAACACATACCTTTTTGAACATCAGCATGGATTGCCATCACATATTGGACCACGTTTAACAAAACTCACCTTCACAACACAAATCATGGAAGTAATTTCCCTGGTCATACCTATCACAGTTTTTCAGCCTGAAAGATCTCACTGGACAAAAAAGACACTTTATGTGTAACATTCTGGAGAATTGTGAATGAGTCAAACTTAGCCTTAGGGCCTCAGGAAGATACAGAAACACTCTTTTACACAAAACAAAATTGTAAGCAATAAAGGCATGAGAAATATTAGTAAAAATATAATAAATAATAATAGGTTGAGAAATGGTCAGAACAGATTGCCAAAAGCAGCTTGAGCCAAAGCTAGTTCTAAATTTAATTTTCTTCTTTGCTGAATAAGTCGTGTGATGAATAGGCAGGAAACAATAATAGTGACATATTTTGCCTCCAGGAAAGTGTTTTAAAAATGCAAGCTCCATGTGCCATATCCATAAAGAATGGGAAAATAGTACTTTGACTTTACTGGGTCAAAGTTAGGTCAAGATCAGTAGAAAAAGAATTGCTTGAAAACCTGTAGTTATTTCTGATTTTCTGTTGTGCATATAAATAGAATTCTGGAAGGACAACTTCAACAAGTATCATTCAAGACTAGGCTGAGCATAGATTAGAGAACACGTTTAAAAGTATGCAAATAGCAAAAGTCTGTGAAGGATTACTAGTAGACTTGAAGAAAGGATCAGTGTTTAAAATACTTTCATAAATTTGAGAAGTCAGAAATCAATTAATTAGATTAATTGAATTCCATAGAGAAAAATGCAAAGGAAAAAAAATAGAACTCCTCAATCTGCAGGATAATTAGTGAAGGTAGTAATAAACAAGTTAAAAAAGTAAGGTAGCAATATATACGAGTGAATAAATAACAGCCTAAGGGAAATACGGTTCTGATTTTCAGTCAAAAACATTCTAGGTAGAATTCAAGAGAAAAATATTTCATTTGTTTTTTTATTAGGCTTTATCTTGACCAATGTTTCCTTACTTGCATACCTACTTTCAAGAAAGGTGCAGATCAATTACAGACAGTCCAAAATGACAATAGCAAAAGATCTTTATAAAATATAACCCAAATTAAATGAATTAGTAAAGATTCATCTGGGAGATATCAAAAATTTAACTACAGCTGTGACGGTCCAAGTGTCACCTGCTGGGGATGGCTTAGATGTAAACCTGAACCTGCCATAGAGTAAAGGTTGGCCTAGACAATGTTTTGAAGCATCTCCATTTCTGTGTTACATAGTTATGGACTCAGTTCACTTTGCAGTGGCATTTGTCATGTTTTCCTTTTTCATGCTTTCTTAGTTGGTGATTCAGGAAGCTGGGGCAGGTCCAGGCATGCATTAGAGTTAATGGATGTTTACACAAGGAACAATGTCTTTGCATTCGAGGTATTTAAAAACAGATGAAATCAGAAAAAGGGCCTCAGTGGTGCTAAGTGAATTGGGATGCATGTCTATGTACCGTAAATGCTGCCAGATCTTCTGGAACATGCCAAAGCCACAAGTTAGGACTGTTATTTATCCATATACCACTCAATTAAGCGCCAGAGGTGTTACCTTGCCCACATTGCTGCAGGTTTTGGCACACTTTCAGGACACGAAACATCATTCTCTGTGAACAGTCTGATGCACAGAGTCCAGCAGTAGGTCAAGCTGTTGCCAGACTCATCTTTATTTCTGTGGAGTTACGGAGGGATGAACAGAGGTGTCTGCTTACAACTTCTGCAGACATTAGAAACGTGGCTGCTGTGTAGATGTGTGGACACTTATTGGCTACAGGGTGGCTGGACAAGTCTTGGGCAACATAAAGTTCACTGTGACAAAAGTGTCCATAAGGTGAGCTGATAGGAACTACAAAAGCAAGCAAATTGCAGCGTTTCTAGCATGGCACTGGCTTTCTGTTTCTCTGTGCTCATGCATATGGACTTCTTGTACAATGAACCTGATTTTTTTTTGAGGATGAAGGAAGGTATTTGTTGGGTACTGCATCTGACATTTGACTTGAAGTCCTCAGGGCAGTCTTGGGAGAAACTTTTCTGAATTATGGGTTATGTGATGAAGACCATGTAACTCCTTAATACCTCATTTGTGATGGTGGAGAACACAGGATAAATGACACAAAAGAAGCACAGATCTGTGACCTGATTCTTAAACTGATCTCTGTGTCTGTTGTCACAGCGTATCTTGATGGATGGACAAAAGCAGCCTTGTCCGGTTTGGTTCTGCTAAAGGAAATGCACAATATGACATTTGTGTGGCTGCAAGAATACTAGGCTTTGATTTTTCATTTTATTTAGTTTTATACCTTTTTGTTTTAAAATTAAAAATAATAAATAAGAGTTACAACCCCCAAAATATAAGCATGTGGCATTTTACTGTAAAAATGCTAGTTTTTTTCAGTGAAGTTAGCCATCTAAATAACAATGAAAATACCAGTGCTTGCTACATCATATCAAAGTATTAATTGAATACTTGATTGCCAGACAACACACATACATTTTCAAACAAAATCTTTATGCCTTCCCACTACATTACTTAGAATAAAGTAAATAAATGTATGGACAAAAAGTTTTGAAGCCTGTTTGTAACTCAACTCATTTTGTTTCAAAAATAAAAATTGCAATGTCATTTCATTAATTTATTGCTTGGTCTATTGTCAGCTACCAGTGTGATCTTGTGTTATTCACCTATTACTGAAAAGTATAAATAGGATATATCAGGTCTTTTTCAATAATTTAGAGGGTTTCCATCCCTTCAACTTTATTGATTTCTTTTGTTTTCATGCTGAAGTCCAGGTGTCCTTGTCCTGAGCAGCCAGAAATAGCTGTTCAGTGCAGATATATCTGGCTCACACTCACCCTGCTGTCTAGGTTTCCCTGGCACAATCCCCTTCTCTCCCACACAGTCCCATCGTGTTCAACAGTGAATGCAAAGCCTCTAATACAAAAAGTCCCAGAGCTCTAAAATCTTTAAAAACTACATGCACCCTTGAAAGATCAGTATTTACTGAGAGTTTTGTCAATGTACCAGGCTGTTTTTGTTGGATAGGAATTTGTTTGATGAAGTTATCTGTGAAGACCATTTCCTAGGCTAATCCCTCAGAGCTGCCCCCAGTCTCAGGGAACTGCAAACTCCCTTTCCCCTGCATAATCCTCAGTAGTTTCTGCCAATCATTTTGAGAAAAAAGTTTCAAATTTAGTCATGGACCCTTTTCTGAATGATTTTGTGTTCAGGTACTGAACAAAATGCCTCTGCTTTTAGTGATAACTTTATCAACATAGTGCTAGCATAGATGTAACTTTAAATCCTATTTTCACTCCATACACCTGATTAAGCATTTAACTATATGCAGTAGTTGTTCATATTAGTGCATAGGCAGAGTACTTAGTGAAGTGTTGAATAGATTACTATGGCACATTGCACTTCACTGTGATAAAAAAAAGATAAAGTAATAAAGATTTGTGAACAAAGTAATGTGTAATTTGGGGGAGACAAGATAAGAGTACACAGAGGCCACAGTACACAGAGGCCTGATTTCCAAGCAATTTTTGTATATCCTAGGATAATCTTGGCTTTCAGTGTCTTTCAAGACTCACCTTTTACTTAAAATTTTTTAAGTTATACCATTTACTTACAATTTTTTCAAGTTTTACATTTTACTTATAATTTCCAGATGGGTCCTTTTAGTCACTTCAATTCTTCAAAATCATGCTTCTTATGTCCTCCACATCCCAACCCCTTCAAAATGGTAAGTGTGGTTTTGCATAAAACAGATGCTTCCCTTTAAAAAAAAGTTTGCTACAAGAGAATAGACTTCAGGATCAAGGGAATTAGGTAAGCCATGCAATTACCAGAAAATACATGCTCCAGTGCAACTGGAAAACACCATCTGGGATGTTTCAGACTGTAACGGTTCTGCAAAAATCTACATGTTGAAAGAAATAGACACTGCAAGGGCATTTAATCATCTCACTTTCTTATATAAAAGGAAATCCCTGAACTCCTTTAGAATATCAGCTTTGGGTGTAATTAGCCTGGTGATGATAATGTGCTTCACAGAGAGAGGTGGATTTCGTGAAAGATTTCAAGTATCTGAGAAACATATTTTTTAGCTGATGTTATCTCTTGCCCCCATCTCCCACTGATTTCAGCAAAACCAATCTACAAAGACAATTTCAGCTTAGCTACCCCGAGAGTTATCAGAATAAAAACATAAGACTGACCAGAGTGTCTTTAAGAAGCATCAGAAAATCTAGTTGGAGCCCCATTTTTGATTTTGGACCATGATACTTATCTTGAAGAGTCCTCCTGACCACAAGCTACATGATGTTCTCTGCAAGCATGAGGACCAAACTTTAGGAGAGGTGTTTTTGTCAGCTATTGGAAACAGCTAAAGATATGTTCATATCTTCAAAATGAAAATGGCATCTCATCACACACACTGATCAGGTACTAACCCAGTTCCCTCCTGCACTGTTTTGAAGAAAAATTCATTCTCCTATAAACATCTTTCTTTGGTTAAAAAACCAGTCAATCAGCCTACATCACAAACTACTGACACTGCCTTCCTCAGCCAGACATATCTTTGTTCAACCTGGCTTTTCTTCTGGTGCAAAGAGAAGCACCAGTAAAATCTCTGACCCTGAATTTAGTACATTCATTTTAGCCTTTGCATTTCTTTGTCACTTGGGTGCAAAAGATAGGTCTTGAAATTCTTATTTACCAGTGATGCTGCTTCTCTATATTGCAGCTAGAAGACACTCTTTTCCATGGGCCAATTGTTCCTAACACCTGGAACCCCACCAGAGCCTTAAGTGTTAAGATGGTGCTGCTTATTTAAATTGCCATGTAGTGCATTGAAGAGGCTAAGTATGCATGGGTTTGGAAATGTGACTGAAGCATTAGGGCTACAGTGAAAGCACTGAAGCTGATATAGCATATGTCCTTACATTGTACCAAAGGCAGACATGATCTCATGCTGATTCAAAAATAATGTGACTGTTTTGCTCCCTTCATATGTCCCACATACAGCTGATTATGGTGCTGTGCTAACACAGCATTGCAGATAGCTTATTCTGCCCACTGTGTCCTGTAGACATCTACATTGCTATGGTGACAAAACTGAAGGCAGATGCATTAGCCAACGTAAATTTTACTGATTTTTTGAAGTCTTCTTTGTTCTAAGACCCTTCAAAACCTGAACTGTGATGGTACAAGTCAGTTAGTGACAAAACTAACCTAGGTGTTAGAGGAAAAAGCATCTACTACAGAGTCTTGCGGACAAGAACATTGTCTTGATCCTTCGAACAAATTTCTAGACCAGTCCATGATGACATGAGAACCGGTTGGAAGTGTGCAGAGGACATCTATGGATACACCACTGTATTCTCTGACATCTCCACTCTAACACTTACTTTGATAGAAAATTTGCTTTAAGGTGACTGTGGTCATTTGTGATGCTGTTACCAGCACAATTACATCCACATTAGGAACAGCTTGAATATCAGCAAGGAAATTCCAATGTACTCCTTGCCTAATTCTCACTAGCCCAATATAAATTGAAGTATAAAATTTCTATTGCATTATTGTGTAGTAAGACAGTAGCTGGCATGCTTACTTTAATAATATCTTTTAGTGGTTGGACATAAAAGGGATTTAACACAACCAGTTCAGGCAGCCTGAGTCCCCCTTTTCAGGTGTGAAACATGATTCTAAATCACATGAGCAGGTATAGCAAAGGTAGCTTGTTACACAATGCCTGGCTTTGTTACAAGCACAAGCTGCTTTTACTGGAACCTGAAATTTTGCCATCTATATGACTTTAATCAAACCAACAGATGTTAGTCAGCTGACACTGCTTTGTTCACATGGAGTCTTATGTGCTGCTTCTGTGGCAAAGGACTTACAAGAGCAAGCAAAGCACAGATGTCCTAAACTCTAAGCCTTGAGATCAGATGATGAGCTACATCAGAGCTGCTTGTATGCATGTCCCTTACAAAATGTTCAGTGATTAATGTGTCTCCCTTCTGTTTATCGTACAAGCCATGCTGTTGTGTGACTCCTCTCACAGCACCATTCCACCAAAACTCTAGTCCTAGACCAAAATGTATTATTCTGTTTCTAAGCAGGACCTGTTTTACTGGTGTGTATTAAAACTGCACACTTCCTTGGAAACCAGTAGACTTTGAGTATTTTAAGTCAAAGGAATAATATTGCTTTGCATCTGTTATTCATTAGAACTTTTTTCCTACAGTGGGGCTTCTGAAAAACAGCTAGAATTTTAGTTACTCAATATCACTAAATGGAAAGGAATTTTCAGTAATATTTTTGGTTGCTTTGAAAAAAAATGAAACCTTTGTGTCAGAGTAGGAAATTGCAAGACAGTCCATCTTTTTTGCAATAACCATAATTACCTTTGGCAAAATAATACTGTTTTTTCTGCTACTTGTTTATTTCTGGTTTGATTTCTTTCTTTTTTTTTTTTTTTAATTTTGTGTACTACTATTTATTGCTATATAAAAAGTGACAGAACAGTGATGTTTGACATATTCAAAGAGTCCTGACTCAGCACATGCAAGGCATTTCAGATCAGGTGTTCAGTTATCAATTGTCACAAGACTAGACTAGTCCATTGCTTGCTCACAAACAAGATAAAAAGTAGAAGGAATTATGGAAAAAGAGAAACCTAGATTAGAAATGCAGTTACAACAAAACTGAAAGGGAGATCACTTATCAACAGTACAAATGAAAGAAAGGTGAATGGTTGAGGGTATAGCTTGAGATCATCAGTAAAGGCATGGTTTCCTTAGCTTTTTCCTCTTTCAGCTGTAGCATGGGATCTGACAGATTTGACATCAGCAGTTCTGCTGTCCCAGCATCCAGATTTAGAGTGCTTTCTCTCACTGAGTTCTGGAATTGTTTCTGTCCAGAAATGAATTTTGTCTTGGGGTATTCCAGGCTCACTTGCACAAGAAGAGTAGGTGGGCAGTAAATATTAACAAAACAGGATACAGTGGGCAAAAATGAGTTTGCTGTGCACATGATTGAACTCACAGGGCTGTGCTGTCACAGTCCAAAAGTCAATCTAAAAAACTGTATGAAGTGGGAAGTACTAGAAGAGTCTCGTAGTCATGTAACTAGAATCAACATTAATTCATGTCTTCCTTCAGTGTATTCAGGACCTATTCTTTATCAAGTTCAGTTTTTGATCCACATAAAGAAGAGAGGGTATGTTTATCCTCAGTGGGAATGTCCAGAGAGTAGTTTAGTGCTACTAATGTCTAATGGTTCATATTTAACATAAGAGCTCAGAGTTTGCAGGAGCAAACTTCAAGAATTCATATGAGTCTGTAGTGGAAGATGTCTTGCCAGAAGGACTAGTCTCAAATAGAAATTTTGTGGAAGTGGCTATAAAAGACTCCTGAGATGCTGCCCCTGTTCTGTGCTGATCATCACTCTATGTGCTGGTTTTGGTTAGAATAGAATGTGGTGTTGTGTTTTGTGCTTGAAACAGTGTTTATCAGAGATGTTTTAGCTATTGCTGAGCAGTGCTCAGACAGAACCCAGGCGTTTTCTGCTCCTCATACAGCCCCACCAGTGAGTAAGCTGAGGGCGGGCAAGAAATTGGGAAGGGACACACCAGGGACAGCTGACCCCACTTACCACAGGTGTATCCTACACCATATGATGTTGTGCATAGCAATAAAAGATGGGGAAAGATGAGGAAGAGAGGAAAATTCAGAGTTATGGTGTTCCAAGTAATCATTACAAGTGATGGAGCCCTGCTTTCTTAGGAATGACTAAATGCTTGTTTGCTGATGGGAAATTGTGAATTCCTCATTTTGCTTTGCTTGCACACACAGCTTTTGCTTTGCCAATTAAACTGTCTTTATCTCAACCCATGAGTTTTTGTACTTTTATCTTTTCAATTCTCTCTCCCTGCCCAGTGGGAGAGGATGAGTGAGCAGCTGGATAGGGTTGAACTGCCCACCAGGGTTAACCTACATCACTCCATGGGCTTCAACACGTTATAATCAAACACAAATCAGTCTGGTTGGTGAATTCAGGCATACTGTCCCTTGAAGTCTCCTAATCAAAAATTAAACTAGGTAATAATATTTATCATCAAACCTCGTACATCGTCTTTGCTTAGGAACATTAGATGTGACTAACCCACTCTGTAGCTGCTGTTATCTGCAAAACTGTAGACAATTTAACAAGAGCACCCTATTTCTAGTGTTCTAGATTCTAGAAATGCTGGACTCCCAAAGAAAACATCCCTTCACAACATCTTTTATTGCATCATCTTCACAGGGGTCATTACATTGTTCAGTATTTCAAAGTGATAGCAAAACCCAATACAAGAAAAAGGAGCTCGCAAATAACCTGTTAGAACTCGAGTGTCAATCCTCATTTATGTCCAGCAGTATTTTACTTCTGCCTAAATTGAAGTATTTATCTTGTGATTCTAAATTAAGATCCTATTTGTCTAACCCTTGCTGTATAACTTTTGGGAAAAGATTTCCGGTATCCACTCTCCATTCACTCTATGGGCAACCTTACACTATACATGCTTAAGTAGTTTAAACCTCCCAGTAATTTTAAGAATATTTTTTCTTAAGAATAGAGAAAGTGGAAATATGGGCAAATGCTATTCTCAAGCACTGAAAACACTTCTCTTGAGTATCATGAACGGTGATTCTAGAACAGGTTTTAAAAAAAGGCAGTCTTGCATATCTAGGTCAAAATGGGAGTTTCCAAGTTAGTTCACTTGTCACGTTTGCTTTTCTGGGTGCAAAATCTTTCTGCAACTCTGAAGCACCACTGGTTAACAAACACGCTCATCATCAGTCTCTGACACTGACATTCTACCACTGATATTCCACACCACTAGTGGAATGAAAGGATGCGATGTTGCCGGGGGCATTCTTTTGATCCAGACTGAAGCCAAAAAGTTTTGGTTATGCAGACACAGTTTGTGCCTATGGAAGCACAGTTATTTCTGGAGGTTGCTATCCTTACTAAATCAGCCAACAACCACAGGAGCACATGAATCAAGTTATTTTGATTGTATATTTACAAAATAATGTGTTTGACTTGTCAGACTAACTTAATGGAAAATTAATAGGGGCTGCAACTCTTGCTTTGGCTCTGCCTCTACGGTATGAACAAGTTGGTGCAAACCATGGTAAACAACCACTAGTCACTTCTGATTATAGAGAGCAGACATTAAAGTTGCAGAAATCCTACATTTTGTGGTGCTGTCTGGAAAGCAGAGGCCATGATTTGTGGGACAATTCCAACAAAAACTGCAGATTGTGGGATCTACCACTGTGCATATTATTTTAGAGTTAGTTCAGGAGAAGAATGAAAAACTGAGAAGATTATGGTTTGCCAACCCATAAGTCTGGCTTTTCTTCTCTGTCACATATCTCAAAAGAAAAATGTCCAAGAAAAGAGAGTATGAGGAATCAGTTTGCTTGGCAGTCTAGCTTGGCTTCTGCCAAGTTGTATTTTGAGGTTTGGATTGAATTCTGTGCTAGCAGACTCTATCTGTTATTTGGATTCTAATTAATATTTTTTTCCTGCCTGAGCATATGTTTTATCACCCTCATTTTCCTCCCACTCATATACACTCATTTTATCAGTTTTTAAAGTAACAACAGTTATTAAAACCATAATAAACTCCTGAAATTAAATATGGTATATAGACATATAGATATTGATTTGCTTCCCTGCCTGAAGATTTGTCAGAAATAATTTTTCCTCTGTTATTTTTCACATGGATAGTTTAGATACAGTCCTGTTTTTTCTGAAAATCTGCAAGAAACCTGAAAATCATTATGACATTTTTAAACAGATCTGAACAATGGAATTAACTGAAACCATAGGGTATTTTTGTAAAGATGAGACAAATAAAACTCTAAATTTTTATTTTATAATTTGAATCAGAGGGAAAAAAACCCACTTGCATGAAAAAAGCTGAAATAACAATTCTTACTCCTTCATGTCAATACTGAAAAGATTTTCCAGGATAGTAATAAACACATTTCAGTGAATTAGAAATGAATTTTGATTCACAGCACTTGGATGTCTTTTTACACTCCCTTTTCATATTCACTCTTGTAACCATTCTAGTTAACATTAAAGTCCATGGAAAATTAATTTTCAGTCCATGCTGAAGTTAGAGAAGTGTATCAAGTATAACAATCTCCAGAGCAGTAGAGCTTTTTCCAAATTTCTCATTATTGTTAAGATGCCTATCAACTCATTTTGGCAAGTGAAGGCATGACCGAGATAGTGCAGGTCACTGTTGCTTGAATTGACTTCAGTCCAGCTGCACTTTTTTATTAGATCTTTTCCCTGTCTGTTTTTTCCTCCTCACTGTGTGAGCCAATGCCTAGAGATTCAGCGTGAAAGACCCTGCAGAGGCCTGACCCTGCTTTCCCACAAAGACCATGACCATTCATATATGCCACAATGAACCCTACTGAAGGATAGATGAACACAAAGAGAAAAATGAAAACCAAGATCCCATATAATAATCATGAGTATGACTCACCAGGGGAATTAGACACAGATTTATTTTACAGCACCAGCCTACATATTGGAAAATTGCAAAGGCAAATGCAATATTCACAGAGTATAGAAGGTGAGCTCCAGTGCTGCTACACTTTAAGAGAGTTGGAGTGATGCAATCCAAAGCTGTCCTTATAGCAATCTTAAATATGCAGCAAATCTTTGTAGCCAGTTTCACTGTGAATCAACAGCTGCTGATGGATTAATGGAATATTTTCTCAATGGTTATTTCTGGCCATTTATCTTCTTCCAGTGCAAATGGAAAACTAAAACATTCAGATAGCTCACATACTAAACTCCATCAAGCATAGGCATGTCATCTCTTCTCCCTGTGGTGAAAAGAAGCACCCTACATCTTATATATTAGGCAAACCCTCTAGCAAAAACCTAGCTAACCTTACTGGCAATTTCACAGCCTCCTTCCAAATAGTAACAAAGTGCGTGTAGGGTTAAAGTAAATGTAGCTTTGGGGCCGAGTAGTTCCTCAGTAATTTTCTCACTCACATGCCATTCAATTTGCTGTTTTGAAACCTGACATGTGGATCTAGAAGTAAAGATTTATTTCTCTGCATTGAGACCCACTGCTTTTTTAGAACTATTCTGGAGCAACCTGATTCACGATGGAGCAGCTTTCCTGGCCAATATTAGGAACTGTCTCAATTTTCTGCCATTCAGGTAGAAAATCTCAACCTTGAGAAAATTGTTTCCTTTTTTGAGGAAGGTAGGACTTTAGGGACAAGGGAAGCTGCTAGGTAGCCTTCTTCCTTTTTATTTACCTGGAGAAGAAGAGAAATGTCAGTTCTAGATGCACAGTAGGGGGTATGTGAGCTGGGAAGCAGGATGAGGGAAGGGATTTCTCTAACCTCATATAAGCCAGCTATGCCAAAATTGAATAGAAAGGAAGAAAAGCATTTGGAAAATTGCAGCAACTTAAAGCACAGTATTTTAGTGTAACTCCAGGGAGATAACAGGAGTGTAGTGACATTTATCAATATCTACAACATAGAGTTCGAAAAAAAAAAGAGAAGGAACAAACTGCTCACTGCTGACAGCATGATAATTTGCCTTTTACCTTTTGCATTTTCATACATTATCTTGAAAAGCAGAGGACCAAAACAATCAACAACAGATGTTCCATACAATCACTGTGGTACATGAATTCAGTTAGCATGCAAATTTTCATCCCTGGGCTATTCATGAGGACTGCTGGGAAAACAGGCAGCCTGCTTTGCAAAAATAGATAGAAGGTTATGATTAAAATGTCTGGATTCAATCACATGTTTAATCACCATCCCCTTTTTTATCTCAGCTACAATGACTGGTAGCTATTATGACAAAAATTTGAAAATGTGCATGACACACACAGTAGCACCCAGGAGCCTGATAGGTGGTCTGTGCTTGATCAAAACTTTGTTCTGTGTTTCCCTCTGTCCGCCTCACCGCAGCAACTTTACATGCACAAAATATGATTTATAGGAGGGTGTTCTATACTTTCATTCTTCGTCTAAATTGTTATAAACTGCCTCTCAGTTTTCAGTGAAACTGATAAATTATGTTCTCCATTCTTAAAAGTCACAATAGCTGACTGTGTTGTTTATTCAGAAATGAGTTCTCAGGGGCAATACAGGAGAACAGAGACTTCTGACCTGCCTACACAGAAATAGAAGGTGAATCCTAAGAATAATTTTGGTGTGTCCCAAAAAAGCTTATTCAAACTATTCTGAAGCTTAAGGGTCAGATAACAGTCACTCTTGTGCTATGTTGGCACTTTCTTTGTAGTTGTGGATAGGTGCCAGAAGGGTAGGGAAAAATAGTAAAAAAAATTATCATCTTAAGTTCTTTTTTTAAATCTAAGAAGTACTTCAGTAAAAATTTTTGGCAAGAATATATGTTATTTATTCAATGAATAAGATGCAAAATAAAAAAAGAACCCCTCTGAGGGATAGACTGTGGAAATCTTACTCACTCTGATAAGTGCTTGCTCATGTGAAGAGTTTTCAAAAGGACTATTCTAGTGAATGGCATAATATAGTTCAAAATTAACCCAAATCGAAAATTGTCAAAGGGCCTGAAGACTGTTTATAGTACACTGTATATTAGGGATCACCCTAAATGGCAAAATAACAAGTAAGGGGAAATTCTCTAATGGGGGGAATCTGAGGAATAGATATAGTACAGTACTGTGTTGCCAGAGAAGCAAAAGTAAAAGTCACTTTAAAAGAAATTCCAGGACACTACCAAAATTAGAATATTTACAAATATGAGTAAGATAAGTAAAATTGCAGCTGGACAAAAAGGATAAAATAGGATCTGATTTGGGAATATACATGCCATGAAAGCTGAGGAGAAAGTAAACTGAAATACACAATTAGCACCAGAAACTTGGGTTGCAGAAATGACAAGAAACAGAACTGAAGAGAGAGTCAGTGGCTCTACATCAGCTAAAGTCAGCAAGGTGAACATGAGGTTCATGACTCTGCTTATTATGGTGTATTTTGAAATTTGCACAAATGGAAAGATAGCAAGGATTCATAGTTTTAAGAAATAAATTATGTCTGATATTGTTGTCCTTCATTGGGGTTGTGTTCTGGCCTTAGTCAATTACCCCTGACTTTTACTGAAAATCCCTTTCAAAGACAAAGGGGCAGGAGAGGTACAGTGAATTTAACTTTCAGAGGCTGAAGCTGACAGGATGGTTTTGAAGAATTAAGGTTTTCAGCCTGGGATAAATCAAACATCCAGTAATTCCTGTGTCCTTTCAGTGTGCCTCAAGCTATGACAACCCAGCCTTTCCTTGGAGTACCAAAACAATACCTGTGTGACTTCCATTATAGAACATAAGGGACAGAAAATTTCAAATACAAGGTAAAGAAGAGAGATGGGAAGTAAATAAAGAATCAGGATCCTGCCTGCTAGATGTGCCAATGCACAGATGATGGGCTGTTAGGGCTACACTCATTTTGGTCTTGTAATAGCTCTGTTGGCAGTGGGAGGCACTTAGAAATGAAAGGCTATAGCTGAGCCATTTAGATTGAGAAGACTGAGTGCCATAATAAAAAGGTATCATGTGCCAGTGGATCAGATGCAATTTGTATATTTTAACATTGAAACATTCTGTCCTGATTAAAGCTTAATTGAACAAAACCAACTCCACAGACTTTTTGGCTACAATGAATACAAATATTTAAAATGCACAGTTCTTATTAAAACAGTGACTGTGCATCATGACTAGTAGAATTAATCTTTAAACAAAAAGGAAAGGAATGAAAACATAAAATGTTCCCAAGTTACCCAAATAGAACTTCAGTGGTAATGATTCTGAGGTTGGTCACTGTACATTATAAACTGAATTTTTTTGTCTTTATTAAAACAAAGGGAAATTAAGCACTCATTCTTTTAGGTTTTAAGTTTGACTCATTTATTCAGCTGACCTTGTAGCTTTTGAAAAAGACCTGCAAACTTACTTTTCATTTTATTTGTCAGGCAACTTTGATATTTGTCTCTGTTCTCCAGTGCTGGAGAATAAAACTGAAGAAAGAATTTTCATTTAGTTGCTGGCAAAATGGATTGGTGAGGAAGTTTGAATAAATGGTTTTTGCTTCCTCCAGACATTGTTCATCTACCCACATAAACAACCTTTTACTAGTCCTGCTTTTAGTACAGGGTGTTTTGGACAACACAGTAGAAGATGGAGACAATAGGCTAGCAGAGAAACCAACAGCTGTTACTCACAAAAGCTAATCCGTTTTCCCATTTGTTTCCATCAAGGAGTGTGTAAGCAGCCTTTCCCACCCAAGTCTCATGGCAGGATTTAGCAGTTCCTCTCACAGATTCAGAAATGATGCAATCTACATTCTATTTTGAGACCTATTCACAAGAATAAGTCGTGGTATTAATTTCAGATGATGTGTGAAATTACTCAACCTTCTTTTTCCAGAAGAATTGCTCATTTTGCAGGAGCAGGTCTCATGTTCTGGCACGTCCCTGAAGTACAGAGCTACATGGCTATTGACCTGAAGTGTAAAGGTTACTGGAGTAGCTCTCTTAGCTCTAGAATTAAGAAGTGAGTCTGCCTATTTAATATGGTAGAAACAAAAGTTGTTGCCTAGATATTTCATGGAAAAGACCTAGTAGAGAGGAAGCATTGCAGCCTGCTGAGCATTGCAGCATACTAAGTCTGATGCAGTAGGGCTTCATTACTGTTCCTAATCCTTGATTTCCTTACATTTGTGGAACTCAAGACACATAGAGTAGAAAATAATTCCTTTCTCTGCTGGATCAAGAAATCATGCTGCCAGTTCCATGAAGTACATTGAACAGTTACATATTATTGTAAGTAGGTTAAAAAAAAAAGAAGAAAAGGTTAACACATAGTCTATTGTTACATTAAAGTGGCAACAACCCATGAAAATGAGGAAGAAGTAAGCTTCTAAGGGGACCTGATGCCTTGTAAAGCTTTTTGGGGAACTATTTCATCTACAAAGGTTTACCCCTCCAACTCCAAACCTTTGTAGACAGAAACTTTCTGTAGCAGCCATATGTGACAACAACTGAACAAAAATGCTTTGCCATGAGACACTACCAACTGCTTACTATATCAAATATACAGATCTTTGTGTTTTTATTAGAATGCTTTTTCCTTTAACATGGCACATGGAGGAGCTTACATGTACAACAAATCTTTTTACTGCAAAAATGTGTACAAGATATAGTGTAGAAATGGCATAACATTTGGGAAAGATTACAAATTCTCTCTGGGTGCTGCTCAGAGAGAAGAAATGCAGTTATATTTGCTTCATTCCTGTAGCATTGGATGTAAAACTCACTTGTCAGAGAACACAAAGAGGTATTTATGTTAGCTCAGGTACTTTTACTCTGTTGGTGAACCCTACCAATTCACAAAATTTAAAAGAAAGTCTGTACCTGGAGATTATTTTCAGCATACATACATATGTCTGTGTGAATCCTCCTAGAGGTGTTGAAATGCATGCAATGGAAAATCCTTCCTTATGGAACTGCCCAAGAGATGTGCCACAGCTGGACTGGAAGTGAGCTTTGGACCATCTTGTTCACTCAGTCATGGACTTCAACACTTCACTAAACAAATGGCATTTTAACTAAGGTCTGAAACCAGAGACTTGCAAACTGCAACCAAATCCATTTACTAAAACCATAGGACTTGAGCAGTATTCCTTAAAGAGGTATTATGCAAGTAGTATTTTTCAATTACTAAATCTTTAAATTATCTACAGGGATTGTGTTTGTTAGAAACAATACATCCCATAATAATGTGAGCAACTTTTCAAAAGCCTTTAAAAAACCCCACTGTATTGTATCAAAAGTTTCTTATTGATAAGATTTCTTACCAGTTTTTCTTTGCTGAGATACATGTATGAAATATGTATTAAGAAGAAAAAAAACCAGAATTTTGGGAGAGGAGAGAGAGGAGAGACAGAGGAGAGGCAGAGGGAGGCAATCGTTACACATCATTATTCTGCTGGGGATAATTTTGGACTAACTGATGACAGACTATACTGAACATGGATTTAAGGCCAAATTCTTTGTTGAAGGAAATGGACAAAATTTCTTTGATGCCATTGGAGCACTAATCACTTCAATCAGCAGAGGGAACAGGCCTCTATCTTAGGTGGTTCTTTTAACAATTCACATGTAACATGGATTGTTAAAGGGAATTAAAATTCTTGAATGCAGCCATTTTAATTCATGTCCTAACATTTAAGAACATAGAAAAGTTGCCCCATGGATCCATGTCCCTGTTTAATATTGTGTGCTATGCTAAGGCATATTCAAGGGATGATATGAGCACTCACTGTGTTTTATTTATAAAAAGATGTATATTTCCGCTATGACCTTTGAAAGACCCTCCTGTCAATGGATCTCTGCACATTTCAGAGGTTCTCAGGTTGTTGCGGTATATTTCAGAATCTTCTCACTTCTCTTCCCCCTTTCTTTCTTTGGGCCACCAAATCACAACTAGTAAGGCGTATTTCATTTGAGAAGCATAATGATGTTAGCGAGGAGGCATGGCACTGAGCCCAGGCTAATATGTTTGTTATGGGCTCCATTCCAGCACTGCTGGGATGGTTGGAGTAGAAGCAACAAGGAAGAGGAGAATGGAAACAAATTAACACTGCTGAGGTGTGGAAATGGGGCAAGAAAATAGATGTATGATGCTGGGTGCAGGGGAGTCCAATTAGATGAGAAGATGCCAGCTTCATCACCAAAGTGGGGTCAACATAATAGTCCTGAATCTCAGCAGGATGGAGTGTTACTCTACAAATCACAGCATGTCTTTCCTACCTAAGCAAATGTGAAGCAACTCTGAAAAAAAAATGCTCTTCTCCTTACAGAGCAGACAATTTTGGCACTTGAATTAAAGAGATAAGAAAATGAAGCAATGCAGTATTACTTTGAAATTCTTTTCCAGTATGTAAATGAGTGCTTGCATTTTTAAATTAGACCGTATTACTGTTCTTTGGCAAAAAGCTGTATCATGTACACTGCTTGTTAAGATCTGAATTGCTGTGTTTCTGTCTTGAAGTCGTGGCAAGTAAAAAAACCAGAGTATGTACCATGTCTGTTAAAATTGTACATACTTTCTGGATATAAGATGGAAAACAACACATATAGAAAAATAATTTAAAAGTTACAGACCAGGTGAAGAAATATCTGAAAAAGAGACAGGAAGCCAAAGTAAAAGGTTGCCTTGTGTCACTACAAGTGTCTGTCAAGGAGTTAGTAATTGTCATGGAAGTGATGTGGACCCAAATTGCAGGGCCCTGTGATGTCAGTTGAATGTTCTTGCTTCTAAATGTTGTGGTTCTTGTTCACAGTAAGCACTTTAACTTTTGGCATGGCATGGGATCCAACACAGCAGATCATCTAGAAACCCAGAGCCAGCAAAATAGATGTCTAGAAGCTGTACAGAACTTTTCTTCCACAGTGCTAATTGCCTTTGTTCTATTAGTATGTGGTGGAAATTATGGCAGACCAGAGCCTCTGCTGGGGAAAAGAGCTGGCACTGTGATTTCAATAAAAAATGTTTTACTGAAGCCCTCTTAAAATGCAGTTTTCAGCTGCACATGCTGACTTGGGCCTTGACTTTTGTTGTTGCCTATTCTACAGTTAGTAGTTACCCTTGCATCCAACAGCTGGAGCAGACATAAGTAAACACAAAGCAGGGGGTCAGAGCTCATGTCAACTGATGAAAACCATCGCTAAAAATCAATTCAGCTGACAGCATCAGCTCAGCTCTGCTCAGCAGTTGATCCCTCACCACTTCAGAAGCAAAGATTCACCTACACAGTGTCTCTTTATTTTCCACTGCAATGTGCAATGACCCTACATTTTTGTCAGCTTAGTGGGAAGAATGTTATTTTAATTTTTTGCTTAATAGTAGAAGGTGAAAACGAAATTCACATTTCCCCTTTCTTGTGCTTTTGAGCAGAATTATTAGAGAACTACTGCACTTAAGAAGTTAAAGGTAAGAGGCTTTTGCATCTGCCTACTGTCATGATATCAGATGTTATCTGTGTATTTCCACAAGTCTGATTTGCTGATTTGCATATATTTCAGATATGTCTCATTGGGATCATGTCTGCCACACAGCTCCTGTAGCATGTCATGGGTATGTCATCTTTCTCTTGCTTCTTCCCTGTTTGAAGAGACTTGGACAGGCTTCTATCAGTGCTTCTAATATATTAACACAGAAATGACATTTGGAAACAGAGCTCGTCTCAAGCTATGTATCTATTATACCAAACACAGTGTGAGTCTTGAGACTGTCCTGCGCAGGGTTGTGAGTTGGACTGTGACAATTCTTGTGGGTCCCTCCCAACTCACAATATTCTGTAATGTTGTACTTCACACTCTCCCTGGTCTCACTTGGCCTCTGGCTTGACTCTCTCATACACTATATCTGAATCAAAACCCACGTTCTATCACTGCCTTTAAATCCTAGGGGCATTGCAGGTCTTTGGAAAATACAATTCTCAGGTAACATAAAGCCCTCTAAACCAAACACAAGTTTTTCAATATCTGCTGCACAATATTACCATTACCCAGACAGGACTAGCTTAGTGGTTGGTATATTAGACTGTTGGTTTTAGAAGTACTTATAAAAAAATTCTCAATTCCAAAGTGTTTGAAAATTGTGGCTTCCAGTGGCAAAAGTTCAAAATTTATGATGCAAAATCCCAAGAGATTTATAAATAAATAAGTGAAGATTCCTTTGTCTGTTTGTTCCTGATTTCCTTGCTATATGCTTGGAATACATCTCTGAGAGAGTCTTCAAAACCAGGAAGGCACTGTTTATTTTAAGTAAAGGTTGAAAGTCTTAAATAATCATCTGATCTAGGAGCAGGGTACTGCAAAAAGGGCTGTCAAGGAGGAAGAAGAATGGCAACAGCATAGCAAATTAAAACACCATCTTAACTGATTTTGAATGGAAAAGGAGTTGATTAATCTGATTTTCAGTTTTCACTCATTAGTAATTGGTTATTTATGCATTTAGAGTATCCTTACTTTAAGTAGTGATAGTTTAAATAATGATAACTGCTACTCATTCAGCTGAAAACTGTGACAAAATGTTTCTTCCAGAACACAGAGCCTGTGTTTTCTACTTTTTCTAATATTAGGGAGATCTTTCCTTTTTGTTCCACACCGAAACATATGCCAAAAGCTTGTATAATCCATTTTCAATTTTCTGTGAAAGAGGGGCTTTCAATTACAAGTCCTCAGAAAACTGCAAAGAAAATAATGATTTATTTGTTATGAGGTTTTGTATCTCAATTAAGTAACAAGACACTGTTCAAGGGAACAATGTGATACCATTTCCTTTGGTTGCTTATTGCATTTTTGTAGTTGGACATGTCCTTCACACCACAGAATCATCATCATCATCAAATAGTTTATGTTGGAAGGACCTTAAAGACCATCTAATGTCAACCTGTTGCCAAAGGCAACCTTCCACTAGATCAGGTTGCTCAAAGCCCCATCCAGCCTGGCCTTGAACACTTGCAGGAATGGAGCATCCACAGCCAGTCTGGGCATCCTGTTCTAGTGCCTCACCACAGTCACAGTAAAGAATTTCTTCCTAATATCTCATCTAAATCTACCCTCTTTCAGTTTGAAGCCATTGACCCTGTCCTGTTACTAAATGCCCTTGTAAGAAGTCTTTCTCCATTTTTGTACCCCCCTGATCACTTGTTTCAGGTGCAGTCAGAACTACATTACTTTTTTTTAAGTTTTAAAATGTGTATATTCCAAAAAGATTTTTAGGTGGAAAATGCTCATCAATTGAGCTGTTACAAGCTTCTTCCTCAGCTCCCCTTAGTCTGGAGACTGAAGGGCAGAGTGCATCTTAAAAAGCTCTATTTTTATGATGTACTCAATCTGCGCTTGGCAAACAGAGCTCTCACTCTGTCCCTGCAGTATGGAGAGATCCCAGTACAGCACTGCAGCTGATTTACATCGCGACTCTATGGACAGGAACAGCTTCTTGCCACAAAGCAGTAATGTGATACCTGCTTCACATTCCCAAATCTGTCTCAACTGGCTGTTCATGGAGTGTTATCAGTCTCCCTTTGGCTTGTCCTTCTAAACATTTATTTGTGCAGTTTGAATGTAGCAGAAAGATGGTTTACAGTGAACTTCATCTGTCAGTAGGCAGCTGCCCCATCAACCTGCCCTCTACACCAGTGTGTGTGGTCAGAACTGGGACAGAAGAGGTAATGGTAGCATAAGATACTGTTTTTAGCATCTTAGGTTTTTTCTGTGCTATGAATGTCTTGCTGATATCCATGCTGGTATTACATTTGAGTGTAGACACAGTGAGACTGGAATAAATGCAAGTGTACAGCTACAATTCTTTGCTACCTGAGGAACATGCCACCAGACCAGAACATATTCCTAAGCAAATGGCCAGCAAAAATTTGAAGTGCACCTAATAATTGTGCTACTTTCAAATAATCTACCAAAGGCTTCACTGTCACTGAGGTTGTTCTTCTATGCGATCAAGATATAAAAAGTAACTCTGGACTAAGCCAAAATAAAAGTGTGTACGTAACTTCTTGCACCTGATAGGATCATAGAATCATTTAGGTTGGAAAAGAACTTTAAGACCATCAAGTCCAACCACAAAACACCTCCAAATCCAGCAAAAGAAGTGATGGAGTTACCAAACATGCTTTTCCAGGTGCTGCTCTCTACAGTGCAGCTGGAGATGATATAGTGAAGATAGGAGTTACAATTTTTAACCATGCTTCCCTTCTAGAAATACAGAAATTTTATCCTTGACCTACCCAAACTTCTAGTGTATTGTTGCCAACTGTGGTGGCACTAACACAGACTGAAGCACAGTAGGACAGCAATTGGCAAGTATTTCATGTTGACGTGTTTAACATTTTTAACAATAATATCTTAAGCTCACCTGGAGCCTAGAATATCTAAGTTTTGACGCTATAGGTGCTGGGACAGAGAAGACATGTTATCACAACTCAAAAACTTGTGTTTTGATTTATTTCTTACTTCACATAGTGGTTACTTGTTTTGCATAGTCTTTTAATAATTTTTGTTGGAACAAAATAATTTTCATTCTAGTCATGCTTAGGCAAATGTGTTCTGAGCATGAGAAAAGTCTCTGCTCAGTGCCAATCCTTCTAAATTTGAGAGTGCTGAAATCTAGGGATTTGACTTTGTGCCCACTTCTAGGTTATACTGTGGTATTTATCCACAGAAGTTTCTGCAAAACGTGGTTTCTGTGACTTAAAATTAGTATTTTCCAAATTTTTTTTTCATTTGGGAGATATGAAAGATTATGACTGAATAAGAAAAAAAGCAACATGCAAAGTATATAACAGAGAAAATTATTTTCTTTAGAGAAAGAACTGCTGCACACAAGGCTGCTCAGAGAGCCAGAAGTTATAATTTCCTACATAAAATGAGTTCTCCCTTTTTTTCTTTATGTTTTGTCATTCCCACTGATGTCTCTCTAATGCTACTGGGAAGATCTGACTGGGTGCTGTGATGGTTATGGAATGGCCTCCTCTTCCTAAAATACATCCCAGATCACTTTGAAGTGCATCATGCAATCAAAAATAGGTGTGCTTTATTCTTGCAGATTTTAATATTTAAAGAGAAAAAATGTTGCTGTATGTATGCATGCTCTAAGTCAGAGAACAAAAAGTCTGGCTCATGTTGTGAGAACACTTAAGGTAAATAGCTGCTATTTTTAAAAAGACCTGGCCTTCACAGAGGCTGCTGAATTCCTAAAGAAAATTCATTGAAACCTCTGCCAAAGCTTTTCAGTGACTTCTAGGTGCTTACTGAATCACTTCACTCTTCTAACAACCAGGGTGATATCTGCCTCTCTAGTGGATTTGTAAAAAGCATCACTCCTTGACTTATTCAATGCTGATCACAAGACTGAGCATCAGAAATAAAAGACTTCTCCAATAGTCATCAACTCTGCATGCTGATACCTAAACACTTAAAAAGTGAGTTTGACCTTCATATACTTGAAAACCTTAGAAATATCTGAGTTAAACCATTTAAAAATGATGTGAATAGGCCAAGCAGAATTCACTAGCTGCACATAAAACCCATCACCAGTAAGATTGAACAGCCATTCCTGTTTCTTCTCTCCACAAATACTGCCCTTTCCATTCCACAGAGATGTATTTGCAGTGAACGAGCAAAGATGTCTTTGGTAAAGTTGGTAGTATAGACTTAAGAAAAAACATCAAAACCTATATTAATAACCTTGTTTGTTTCAGCTCATTTCCTCTGGGGTCAGAAGTTAGCAAGAGATCCAAGGCTTAGACAGCCTTTAAAGGTTTAAAGGTTCCCCAAATTTCTTTAATTGGGTCAACTTTGTTCTGTTTGCAGTCAGAAAGAAACCAATCAAAAGCAGAACACAAGAATGGCTAGAGACTGATGTAGAAACTGAGGATGACAGAGACATGAATTTCATAGTAGAGATGCTGAAAAATTGAAGGTTATTTTATTGCCCCCACTGCCCCAAAAGAAAAAAAAAACTAAAGTAAAAACCAAAAAACCCACTCCAAAACACCAAACCCTAAAAAGAAGCTACTGGAATAACAAAGGTGTGAGGTAAGTTCCTGGCAAGATTTCACGTTCAAATTTTCTGCTTATATAGTTAAAGATTATTTAAACCACACATCTGTCTTTGGATAATGAGGGACATAAAGTGTACACTGAATACTAACAATGCAAGGTTAGTGTATTTTCACAAAATATTGTTTGAGACTGCTCTTGCTTATATGTCAGTGACTACCCTTTCAGTATTTTATCCTTTCTTCTTTTTTTCCTTAAAGTGAAAGCACTTTAAGGGTCTGCCTTCCAAATCCTTTAATATTATCATACCAAAAAAACATGCCAATAAATTTATATTCTCCACTACTCTGAACAGCAAACCTGTCAATATTTATTACTGGATATCTTTGTTATTCAGTCCACCTGCTTTTGTACATATATACTAGTCATAAAAATAATGTAAATTCTATAGGGTGAATGGAAGATTTTAAAGACTTCTTACTATCATGCACATTAAAAAAATATTTACTTCCAAAGATCCAAATGTAAAAATCATACTTGAAATACAGTCTGCAAAACCACAAAAGGGAACGTGGCAATGACAAGTAGAATGAAGGAGAGAAAAAAGTTACAATGAGATTAAATATTGGATAAGAAAAAGGAAAGGGGGGAAAGTATTTGTAAGTGCCAAAACCCCTGCCAAATAACAGACTATCCTTCAGCTGTGTTGAATTTGAACAATTTCCCATTGTATCACATCATCCATTCCCGGGCCACCTATAAGTTTTGAGCTGGCTTGTTAAGTAAGGCACACAGCAACAACTCAGTAAAATTGAGTAATTCCCTGGAATAATTTTTAGTTCCTTCCTTCTTCCTTTCCCCTCACTGCTGTCCCTTAGAAATCAGGGAAATCAAATAAATTTAGAGCCATGCTTTTCAGTAGAATGGTTAGCAATGAGTATCAGGTTTTAGAGACCTGTCACCTGCATTTCTTTTTTTAGGTTCACGGAATTATATTTACAGCAGTAGTTGCAATAGTTGCCATTTCAATCACAATAAAATGTGGTAGAATCAGATTGCAGAACATTAAACTTGCAGGCTTTTAAAGGTGGTCTGCAGAGAGGGTGGAAGTCTGAAATATTTGTTACCAGCAAAATGTCATACTTTCTAAAGTATTTTTGTTGATCGTTTAAACTGTCACTCAACATCTGTGGAAGACAAAAGGATTATTTCTATGGATTGTTCCTACTGTTCCTTCCATCCTTATTGGAGTCTTTATGTATTACCATAGTGATGGCACTGGAAGCTGAAGTACTTCCACTTCCAGTGGCTGTGGACTGCAGGTAATTCACCAGATTGCTGTGTGCTGGTTTAAAGGTAAACCAGCAGGAGAAGTGACCCAAACACAAAAGAAATTATAAGTCAAAGCTACAATTTAATAAAAATATTACAATGAATGCAATGCTACAAAGAGAAATTGGTTTTAACCCACAAACCCCAGAAGTATAACCCAGCCCCCGGGGCACAAACAGAACGGTATTCGTTAGCCCCTGTGCTGAGACCCATTCCCCGTGGTTCCCCCAAGTCCAAAGTAAAAAGAAGGGAAAGAAAAACCTGTTGGTGCAGCTGATGGTCACAGTCTGGTCGAGAGTGGTGGTCACAGTCCTGTTGAGGTTCTGGTCCTCCTCTGGATCCAACAAATAGTCCCAGAAGTCCCCAGACCCCAAGATTATATACCCGCAGGTTCAAATAGGAATGCCCAGTACCTCCCCCAGGGCGGGGAGTTCCACAATGGGTGATTTCACTCTGTGAGTCATGGGATATTTTTGGAATTTTTGATGGCCCATTAGCAGACACAACCCTTCAGGCTGAGTGTGAATATGCTAACGGCTCTCTGGAGGGAAGTTGTCTCAGCTCCTATCTCCCAGGTTTCTTTAACACCCAGCCTGTAGCCTGAGGAGTCAGGTGTGCCCTGGGAAGCTGCTGTAAATGGTCCATTGTTAACAGTTCATGAGAAATTACATAGAGGGTTTAGAATACATGGCTTTGGCCACACCCACACAGTGATAAACTGGTCCTGGATGCAGCACTACAACACTTTGAAAAAGATAAAATTCTGAGAATCATGCAAGTGGGAAATAAAGGAAAATATCCCTCATTCAGAGCTTGTAATTAGCTCTCCTCTAATAGATGTTCACCTGATTTTTATTCTGTACTGATGCAGTGCTTTCAGAGAGGTTTGGCACCACTATTCTAGAAGCTACAGGGAAATGTCATTCTTTGGTTCAGTCTGTAGTAACAGGATGACAGCTCTTGAGGGCTGGTCTTGCTCTTATCAGGAGGCACGACTGCATGGCAGAGGCTCAGCTCAGAGCCATAAAAGCCTTCACACGTGTTTGGGGTATGTGTTGAAGAGGGAACCGATGCATAGCACTGCTGCTGTGATCTTCCAGCTGAACAGCCTGGATGCACATCGTTCCTAGATAGCTTTCAACCTGCCCGGCTATTATCTGCCTGTAATTTAATACATGTGTTAGTGAGAGACGAGTTTTCAGGAGGGACTTGAAGGAGGGGAAAGGTCAAAGGCTTGAAGAGACTTTCAAGGCATAGGGTCTGCCACTGGCCCTCTGGTTCATTGCTCTTTGTACCTACAGCACATATGCAGACAGCCTGCTAAAAAGAGAGGGAGAGCTTTCTTGTCAAGTAAAGCAGATATATGACAGTGGAACACTGTGATTGGCTTTTTAACAGCAGCTCCTGGCTACTGTTCCATCAGCCGTGCACTGAAATTGCTCACAGCCTCTGCTCTTTGATGGCATTTTCTGAGCAACTCAGCAAAGCTGATCTTCAATTATCCCTACACCAGTACAGTGACACATGAGGGCAAAATAATTGGCATCAAGTGAAAATGGACCATTATCCACTCTAGAAAATACTGACTTTGTGACTATGAATCATTGCAAAGTGATGCAAATCCATGGTCACACATCAGCTTTACTGTTGTATCTCAATTGGGCCAGTGTCTTTAGGGGGGGAAAGCAATCAAACACTCTCAAACTTATATAACTTTTGTTGTCTGAGTAATTGCTGTTTTTTGGGGGGAGGGGGTCATGAGAAATCATTATTCATAATGGAGCAACTGGCTAGTTACTGTTAGTTTTCTTTTTTCATTTTTTTACAGCTAGAGAAGTGTTTACATAACAAGTGGCATCCACAACACTGAGATGAAATAGCTAAGCATAGCCATTTTTTTTTATTTTGGCCAAGATATAAATGTGTTATACAACTTCATAGCTGTAGCCAGTCCAAATGGAATCTTCTGCCGCTGTTTCTGCCATCATCATTTTAATGGTTTCTTTCTTCCCCCAGCACTTGGTGCAGCTAATGAACACATTCAAAGGCTAGAAGAACAGAAAATCATCACTCAGAATGCATAACTGTCCAATTAACAGAAGCAGTATATTAAGGGCACTGTGTTTGGGAGAGAGTGAATTTAATATCCCACATGCTGATTTCTCAGGTCCAGAAATGTATCTCCAAAGGTTGCACCCAAATCATTGGCAGTTGACCTAATTTTTGGATGTGTATTAATGTAAAAAAACCCCACAGTATAATAAGTACTTAAATTCCATATTTGCTCTGGTTTCAGATTCATCAATGGGATATTTATAATTTCAAACAGTCTATATTTTCTGGAATCTTGATTTTGTTTTCTGTCACTAACTTGGTTGGACCAGGAGAAACTAGAGCTTGGTGTTCAGATTGGGAAGCCTGTCTGACTCAAGTTGATCCATTTTTAGGAGAAAATCTCCTGCTTTACTTAAAAAAAAGCTACAAGTCATTGAAAAAAAAGAGTTATTTTTCAAATTATCAAAAGGTATTTTGCTGTACTATTTCTCATTTCACAGAATCATGATGCAGTAATGACAAAACTTTGTCAATTATAGTATTGTTTCTGAAATGGAGTAATTTTATTAACAATATGCTATTGTTTGGGGGAAAAAATAAGAAAGGAAATCCACGAGTTTTTACTAAAGCCATAAAAAGTCTAGCTGCAGTCTTTCATTCAAAGTTACTGTGTAAATTGAAACATTCAGGGAAATTCTTATTAATAATACCTGAAATGTTTATTAGTAATCCTACCACAGAACACTGGGGTGGAGGCCAGGTAGTTTCAATATTTTCTGTATTTGAATATTGCCATGAGAGTTCAAGGCTGAGATCTTAATACATGATACTTTATGGAGAAAGGCAATTCCAAATATGAATATAAGTTCCAATTTAACAACTGGTGACTCAGCAATGCAGCCTGTATTAGTTACTTAATTATTATTATTTATTGTATTATTACTTTATTTGCTTTATCATTACAGTAAATTCTATTATAACAGTAATTTGAGGGAAAATGTATCAGGCTTTAAATTATCAGTTCTTGTCAAGGCGGTGTAAGCTTTATATTAAAACAAAACTGTAAATCTTGTATTTTAGATAGTGAGTAATAATTTATGAAATGTTGCTGGGTTCTGTCTTTCAAAAGCAGTATCACTTGTATGGGATAAATTTAATATTCATGCAGTTATTTGATTTAAATGGCATATAACTATTTAACATTAAATTAAACTGGATTATTTTGGGAATATGAATTATTGCATGTGGGGTCAAAGACAAGGGAATCTGAATCTGAACTCTGCTTCTGGAATTAGAAATCTTAAAGAAAATGAAATCAGGAGTTTTAATACAAAGCACTAATACCTCAATAGTTTTTAAAACTGCAACTGCAGTTTTTAATTCTTGGATGGACTTTGCCTGTTATGTTAAAGCATACCCCCACGCATCATGCTTTATATTGTCACTTGATGCATCCATATTACTTCTCCAGGTATTAGGGGGGTAGGATTTGTTTTCATTTCATTAATCTTCTCTCAGGGAGCAGGGATAAGTTCATCCAACTCTCTACTCTCAAGACTGAAAATTCTTTTCAATTAAAAAATCATCTCCACAGATGGTACCAGCATTAGCATCAGCCCATTCTGTCTACAACAACAAATATTGAGATATTTCAGGAATTACCCTCTAAATCACTGCCCATTGAATGATCTGAAAGATTTAAAAGAAAAAAAAAGGCTACCAAAAGTTAAGATGATGAGAATCTGAGCCATATGGTTTATTGTCTCTTCGATGTATCAGTTTCATCACTGTGTCTGAAGAATTTAATTGCATGTTAAGGTGAAATATAGTGAAAAATTTAACAAAGCTATTAACTATAAATATGTTATCCAAAACATTAGGATCACAAAGGTGATAATAGAAATGGTTTAAAGTCAGGGAAAATTCTCTGTTAAAGGGGATTAAAGAGGCCATTTATTGAATAGGATGGATTTCTTCCAACCCCCTATGTGCAGAAAGCATGCAATGCGTGAATAATTCATCCAGAAATTCTATCGTGAACTTGTATCAGTTTCCACAGTAAAACCTGGCTGTGGAGGAGGAAAATACATCAACATCTGTGACAGGCCCTATGAAGAGACAGTTGCAAAGCCTTTCAGGCACCAGGAGCAAACCAAAATATAATAAATTCACCAAGTGTCAAATTTGTGTTGGCTGAGTAATGACACCATATGTCTGGGTTGCCATGTCACTGCAGGCTGTCCCACAAAAGCAGCCCCCACACCTCCCGCTCTCAGTAACCCCCTCCCCAACACCCCCCACGGCTTTATAAAGTGTGTGGCTACAGGGGAAGTGCTCCAGCTACCGTTTTCCACCCAGAAGACGGATAGAGATCCACTTGATAAATATGACTCTTGGCCAGTCTTTTAAACCAGAGCTCAAACACGTCTCTTTATCCCCATTCCAGGCTAGGTGAAATGGTCACTTCCAGTCCAACAAGAGCTCTCTAATGTATTGTCCAATGAAATAGAGGTGTCCAATCCTGAAAGGATGGTTAGCATTCCACAAGAGGTAGGATTTTGCCAGCCTGAGGGACATGAAACAAAGCTTAACACTGCAGTTGGAGCTGGCTGACAGAGCTGATGGCAAAGCATTGCTACCCTGCAAGAGAGGCTCTTTTTTGGTTGTACTGCTCTTGCCTGCAGTGAATAAAGCCAATAAATTCTGGTGTGGTGCTTGTGCCCCTGAAAAAGGTGCTGACTGCACTGTTCGAACTGTCTGATCCCTGCTGGCAACTGCTAGACAAATAAAACAGGGGAAAGGAAAGGCGGGTGGATGGAGGAACAGCAAGATTTATGGGTTAAGTTGGGATTGCTCTACATTGAAAAACAGGGACAAAGAGAGAGTGCTTGGTATTTCCCTGAACTGTCTGTGCTGACAGGTGAAACCACTCCAGATGACATACTTGACTCAAAACCCTGGAAAAGCACCTGAACTTCTCTCCAAGTTATGCTTAAAACCTCAGCTCTTCTACAAACTGCCTCACAGCTGCCAACTTGCATTTTGTTTTAGAAAAGTCCAGTTTTGTTATCAAAAGCCTCCCCTTTCTTATGTTGTGATAATTTTCTCATAACCAGTTTGCCCTTGCTGGTAGGTTTTGCAATTTTGAGTTTCACAGAATTCAGTTTAAGTGTAAGTAGTAAACATTTTTGCAAGCATCGTGAAAATGATCCACAGAAAATAGAGGACTGGCTATTGTGGAACTGTTAGTATATTCCATAGGCTGATGACAGAGATAGCTATGAACTCTTAAGAGATATCAAGAAGTATTATCCTCCCTTGCAAAAAAAAAAAGAATATTAAAATAAATATTAGATTGATTAGAATGAATCTTTTTAATTTCAGCAAAGTCAAAGAAGTGTGAACCTATGCAATAGGGAAGAAAAAATCAGTAACAAATTTTGCTGCTCAGTGAAATTCTATATTTTTGACATTGTTCAGTGAAAATCCATAAATCCCTAAATACACTTTCTCTGGAGGAAGGGAAACAAAGCAAGTAGGAAAAAGCAGAAAAGAAACACCTACTAGAATGAGTGAACTCCACTGTGAGTTGTTCAGTTACAGACATCTATCTTTCATCATCACTTTTATGAACATTGGAATCAATGACAACTCTGTCAATAAAAGGAGGGAAAAATGAAACCCTGTCTTTAAAATAGAGAGGAAATATATCATATATGCATATCTGCAATTGTATATGTATATCTCCAGGCTGTCAAGCTAACATGCACACGGAAAATGAAAACCGCAATGTCCTCTAAGGAGGTCATTGAAATAGAGAGCTCAAAGTCATACCAAAATTGTTTTGGCTTTACTGTTTGCTTATTTAACAAAGAACTAAAGATATCTGGAAAAATTTTGGTTGCCATAAATCTCAAAACAAACACCACCCGCCCTCCCCCACGCCATCAAACAACAAAACAAAACCCACAAACCAAACAAAATATAAATAAATTTGATATTTTGTTGAAGACAAACTTATAACTTTGCGAAGAGTAACATTTTGAACAGAAATAGACACTTGAGGGTTATCGAAGGGCTGACAGATTGCTGTTTGGTTTTGTTGACTGATTTTTTTAGTGACTAATTGGGGAGTAATAAATTTACTAAGAAAATTTTGTTCCAACTCTTATTTTAATTGTCAAATTCTTGTCTGGATCTTCTGGAGTGTCCAATGGAAAAGTTGTTAAGTCCTTGGAGACATGGAGGACATGGAGAGATATGGTTGGTGAACACTAGCAAGTAAAAAAATCCCTCTGCTATGTATGTAGTGGGGTAATTCTGAGGACATACCTCTTAGAAACGTAAGTAAATTGCAGGTTGAATAGTGAAAGATTAAAAAAGTGTCTTTTATAATCTTATTTTCACAGAGCAGTAGTATGGGCGTAGGTGTGCAAAAAAAGAGAGGTCAGATTTTGTCATACTGATTTGAATTATTCCAGGTGAAGCATTGGGGATCTCTATACACTTGAAGAGTCAGCAAGTTTGATTTCTCTAAGCCTTTGTGTCCATAAGATTTGACTATGAAAATGGACATAGTAGCAGTTTTGAATACAAATAATTTATGTTTCAGCTTGAACTAATTTTATGCTTGATAATTTTAGGTTTGACAGCAAAAGTAGCAACTTTTGCTCTTATTCCTAATCTGTCTTCTGCAAGCCCCACTTAGCTTTACTTGGTACTTTCTCTACCCCTTAATCTGCCTTTTTCTCTTTAGCTCCCACCTCACTTTCTACAAGAATTTTCTCATGTTCTCTCCCAGTGCTTCTGCTCACACTGTGAAGATAGAGGTTAGCCAGCTGCTTCCAGACCATGTCTTCTCCTTGACTTGGTCTTCAGAGAAGGTAAAGTCTCAACTACAAAGGCATTATCAAGGTTCCTTCAGTGTCTACAGCATTGGGTTCCTGAACATGACAGAAACCATTAGAGTAGCACACACTGTGTTTCAAAATAAGTAGCAAAAGCTAAACAAAAAGCAATATTGTCATTCTTCTATAAAATCTTTCAAAAGAGACAAACAGAGTGAACTTCTCTTCTAAACTTCTTTATTTATTTATTTTAACTTAGCCATGAAAGTGGAGCTGGTATGAGGGAACCCACTGCTCTCTGAACAGTAGGAACAATTGGAGATATATGGGGAAATGTATCTGTGAAAGTGACCTTTACCCCCACAGCAGAGTGCTCTTTGATGCATAAATCTTATGTAGAGACAAGCATAAGGGGCTTTAGCTGATGATTAAACTCTTTTTTTTTTTTTCAGTAATAGTGGAACCAGACAGTAAAATAAAAGCCTGAGAGATGGTTGCTTAAGAGGTACTAAAAAGTCCTTTGAAGGAAAGAGTTCTCCAAAAGGGTTGAACACTGTAACAACCCCCACCCCCTGTCTCAAGGCTCACTATGCTATAGTTAGCCAAGGAAAATCTCTAACAGATCCACTACATTTGTATATTTTTTTTTAGAACAGATATAGTTTGAACTCCCCCCATTACAACAACAGGCTGATCAGATCCTTCTCTACTGTTTCAGGGTTTTATGCAGTTACAGAGTACTCAGGACAAATCATGAGATTTTTACAATGCTGAGATAAAGCTGTGTGAAAGTGTCCATACATCTCCACAAATATTTCCGAACTCAAAACCTCAGGAGACTAATTTTGCACTTAAAACTGACATGTGAAATTTTGTAAGCATGAGACTTTGAGCAAAAGTGATGCATTTTTTTCAGTGAGCTACACAGGAAGAAAATCCACTCCACACATCCTAGTGGCCTCACTACCAGATTTACTACATTTAGGAAGGCTCTTAACTAATGCATCCCAAATTTTGTGTAACAAATTAGATAGAGCAGCACCTTTCTGGGAGCTGTAAAATATTCTTCTCTCCCTGTCAAATTTCTCACAGACTTTCAGAGCTGATGCAGTCAGTCATGCATTTTGACAGACTCGAGACTTTATTTTTAAACATGCAAACAAGTCTGCAAATACAGAGTTGATAGTACGACTGGGGACCTTGGCATTAACTGCGCTTCACCTTGCCTGAATGTGTGTTCTGAGGTGGAGGTTCTACTTAAGTACTCAATAAAACAAGTGAAAACACCAGCAAACTGAATCCCAGCATTTTCCTTTGCTTGGCACTAAATTAAACGAGCATGGAAATATAATTGTAATGGAACAAATTATACAGTCATCCCAAGAGAAATATAAGAGCTCCCTGGCTATACCAGTCAAGGGAATGAAAGAAATTAGTAGCCTGGAGCAAAGAAGGGCTCAATCCAGCCAGAAAGGCTTTAGATCCCTGATGCCACAAATGATTTCCTGGGCAGTACCTTCCTCTTTAAAAAATCATGCAAGTCAAATGTGAAAATATTGTAGAAAATAAAATTTCAATCTCTCCAATAACTATAAGCACTCAGATCAAGACTATCTTTCCATTTAAAGCTCAGTTCTAAGAACATAAGGCTAAGGGATATATGAAATTTGTAATATGACTTGGACAACCAAGGGAGGACTTAGCATTGCAGCACATGATGACAGCGTCTGGTAGAAGCAGAGTGAAATTTTACTGGTATTCAGATACAGCATGCTAAAGTCACTAGTATTGTTCTTGAATGCAATTCCAAATGTGAAGAATGTTTTCTGAAGGGATAACATTTTTGTGGAAACTGCACACTTGGAGGAAAAGAAAAGGAAAAAAAAAAGATAGAGAAAGGGGAAAGAAAAAGATTTCCTATTAATAGAGGCTTTTCTACTACCTTGATCTGTCGCTTTGATGAACGCACTGATTATTTGCTATGACTTCTGTTCCATCTCCAAAGTCTTCTTAGTGCCAGGTCTACCTTTCTCAAAGTTTTATTACAAACCAGATTCCCACTCCCCAAGCTGAAACAGATGTAAAGGAGAAAATTCAAATTGCTATATGGTCACCCAATCTATTTTTCCAGACTGCATTGAATTTGTATTATATTTATATTTAAATGACTTCCATTGCACTTGCAGTGCAACAAAAATGAAAAGAAGAAAGACCCCATATATATAGCAGTACTGCTACTTATAGCAATTTTAATGGCTTGGTGGGCTATTACAATGACAAGTGTAATGGATCAATTTGAATAGGACAGCCTGCTCCTCCCAGTTTTCAGTAAACGAAATAATGAACTCAAAATTAAAAAAAATCATGTATACTGTGGCCTATCAGAAGTTCTCTCTGATATTTTATTAGGCTATTTCCTGGTTTTGATTCATTACATTTTTTTGACAGTTTTGTTTCTCACTTTGCTCTACATTGCAATTCTCTCGATAAAATCATGGAGTCATTTAGATTGGAAAAAATCCTTAAGAACATCTCATTGCTCTTCATATTTATATCCTTTCAGTCTCAATTGTTAAATATCACCCTCCTATCCACAGGTTGTTGCATTACTCTTTTGAAGTGTCACTGAACACTGAATTATGTTTACTAGATTATGTACGGCCAGACTTTGTGAACGAAGATTTGGGCAGGGCTCTCCCCACATGGGTGTGCCCTTCCAGCCTGCGCAGTGGATTTTTAGGTGAGGCACAGCGTGCGCAGAACTGGTCCCACCATCTAAGTCCTAAAGTCCATTTGCCATGGCCGAGCGAGCTTGGACAGTGACAGTGAAGTCCTCAGGACTGTCACAGCACCCGGTACTAACCGGGGCTGACCTTGCTGAGCATCCGAGATCTGATGGCATGGGATGGCAGGGAGGCATTGAACTGCCAGGGGACGGTCCGTCCCCATTGAGACTCGAACTCAGGTCCTTGGGATTCAGAGGCCAGAGTGCTCTCCTTTATGTTATGGGACCTCCCTACTTACTAGATCATTTAACAGTATTGTAACACAAAAAAAGCACAGTATGTGCATATTGAACTCATGACTGCTCTGTTAGTGTATTTAAAACAATTAAAGTAAGTATCCAAAGCACTATAAACCTTTCACAGTTTTTTTTTTAAACTTAAATATTGGTGGAACTGTCTAAGAAATCCAAATATCTTCCAAGAAACTACTAAAAATTAAACTTTACTTTTTGGTTCAAAATAGATTTTTAAGTCTTTGATGCACAGTTGCTCTCTGTTTTACCTGTAGCAAGAGTCAAAAATCTGTGTGGACCAGAAATTACCTCAAGGCATCAAATCTTCAGCCTCAAAAACCACTAAATGGGTTTCTTTTCCTTTCATACATCCCTTATACACAGGGAAATACTTAAAGTGATGTCAGAAACATAAAGAAGATGATCCACCTCATAAACTCTTGGCTACTGATGTTTGCCCTGGAGTCGCAAGCCCATTGTTTACCTTTCCTTTTGAAGCCTGGGAAAAATATATATCAAAGTATTTCAGACTGCCAGAACTTTGCACACACAGACATTGGCATTGTGACAGGAAAACCCGATGAAAAAAGATGTCTAGGCTTAAATATCACACTCTCCTCTGAGCTCTTCTTGGGAACTTTAAAACTAGCTTGCATCAAGGAAATGATTACAAAATCATGCACAGAAATGGAAGAACTTTATGACTGATACACCCTTCTTTCCATGACCCTGCTGGGTCTGACATAATCTGGCATTTCTTTCCCCAAACTGCTATGGGAAAAGGCCTGAAAAGGGCCATTTTGTTTTCTGGCCCATGTTTGGCTGGACATTTCATATGGGTTGCCACTGTCTGGTGCAGGAGAGAGAACCAGTCTGGAGCATGCACTTTGCTGTAGAGCTGAAAAAGTGACTCACTTTCTAGGTTCATGTATTGATTTGCCAAATTGAAATAGTTCCATTCGGTACTGAAAGGTGTGGCACAACTCATTATAAACTGCATTGTTATACTAGCAGAAATTCTAGCTATAACAATTGGATTTGTTGGGCTGGTTTGTTTTTTTGTTTGTTTGTTTGTTGTGTTTGGGTTGGGTTTTTTTAAAGAAGATATTCAATTTCCCTCACTCTTCCAAGTAGCGCTTTTTTATCCCTACATACCCTCCATCTGTCTCTTGCCTGTTCACAGATAAATATTCCACTTTGCCGGGGAAACCCTCTGCTGCAAATCAGTATCTTTTGACCACATAGAGCTTTTCTTTCTGATGCTGTATCATATGGCTTCAGATAGCCATGGGTGTAGGTCCTATGCTCCAGTCATTCTGCAGTTTACTTGAACTAATTATACAGTTTAAATGTGCAATTAGACAACTCCTCTTTCTCAGTGTAAATAACAGCCAAAGAAGCCAAGCTTCCTGAAAAAAAGACTCTATATTTCCTGTACCATTTTTGTGTACCAGAAGTTTTCCCCTAGGTCACAACCCTGAGATGTCCACAACAAAATATAGCAGGATCTTAATCCTCGGTATGTCCCAAGGATATGTGGTTATGTCATCACGCTAAATGAGGAAACAATTCTGGCTTATTTACAAATACCCTTGTACTGAAGAAGTAACAAAAAAAAACCATCTCACAACACACACATTTCTCTGTTCTGAAGTACCAGTCCCTTTTCTCAGCAGGTCCTTTCACAAACACAGAAACTGGGGAACAGCTGCAGCTTCCTCAGGTTGGCTGCCAAGGATGTTTAAGGAATTGCCCTTTTGGTTTTTAGACTAACCCACACAACCCATTTGGTTGTTTCTTATATAGACTATGTTGTGCCTGAGCAACAGAAAGACAGCAGCCACATATAGGCACAACAATAAAAAGAAGGATATGGAATAGCAAGGCAATAGTTATATTCTGTATTATGCATATTCCATTCATTCACCCCTATCTCCCCCATAACATTCCTTCAGGAGACCTCCCTGTAATACCATATAACAAGGTGATACCTTCTCCCATCATTCCATGTTTGCTTAAACAATATAACATCTCTGCATTCCAGATGTTCCCACTGAAAATAATTTCCATAGCATATCAAAGACTAAACTGTTCCAAGATGTTGGCAACTACCACCCAAAATTACCATAACACACAATATTAACATCAAGATCCTCTGTTTGAGCAATTTCTTTGCTGTGGGCTATATTCCAGCAACACCCTCCTCCATTGTCCTAGCAGCAGAAATAGGAACTGTGAACATGCAAAACCTTGGGGATCAAATCCCTCTAAGCAACCAGTTCCCTGCTCTATGAGAAGGCAGTGTTTGCAGATGTTCATGAGAGGCCAACTGTAGAAATCGCGTGTGTCTCCCCAAGCCTACAGGTCTGCCGATGAAGGTGTAGTTCTGGAAATTTTTTATGATGAAGAACCTTTGTAAAAGTGTATGATTCATTTTTACTGCAATTTTTTCTGATACAGTGAGTAAAAAACAAGTAAAAAGAAGTCTACAGGTAGCTGCAAATAAGTATTATTCAGGCAGTTTGATGATATTTGTTCATGCCAGAGACTGACTCATCTCACTCTTCAGTGTTCTTATTTCCAGCATCCCTTCACTTCTGTATCAAACATGTACTGAGTTTCAAAATCCAAATCAAGTGTCTGTAAGACCATGTAAGGCATTTTTACTTCTACATGTTCCCAACACAGTTAGAGAATAAATTCCTACTTTTTTCCTCCATCTCAAACCATGTAATAATTTTGGTAACATGCAAACAGACCTTCTATACTACTACTGTAGCCCTGTAAGACTTTAAGTCTGAATATGACTGGGAAGTCAACCAGGTCTATACCAGTGATATTTTCTCTTGCCAGTGGAAATTCCCTCTGTTGAGCATGTACCTGAGTTAAGTGACTTCTTTCTGAAAGAGCTCACATTTTTTCTGGTCCTGTTTCCAGCTAATCTTATCACTACTATCTCTGAGTTCACGACTTCATGCTGGAAATGATCAGTATGTACCAAATTCTCAGCCAGCCTCATAAGCAAGCAGAAGGCATGTCAGGGAATAACTTCACCTGTAAGGTTACAGAGTTCCTAGAAGAATCACATAAGCTAAACCCAGAACTCTCACTGATAACACTTCTGTTCCCACCTTTGGATCCAATTCCACTTGCTGAAAGGCACGATTAAGATCAGGTCTGAAAAGATCTAGATGAATTTACTACCTCTCAGCCTAACTCACTTAGGTAGGATATACTGGATTATTCAAAGCCAAACAGTTCTGACCTTGGGTTTGGTGTTTTTTTGTTTTTGTTGTTTGTTTTTTTTGAATAACTGGGACTGTGAGACTCCAGAACTGGTTGAAAGCATAGTTATGCTTCTTTAATACCATAAAAAATACCATAAAATATTTTTCAAAACTGTAATCAAAAAATATCTATATGATTGTACCTGATCTTGCCTTACTCCACCAAATAAAATCCATCTCTCTGTTGACTTCAGAGAAAGTTTCCTTTTCCTCATGCTTTCAAATATTTTTATTATGTTACATCTAAATTTACAGCAATGCCTGAAACAACTGCAATAAAAACTCAGAATCCACAATCTCTCCTTATTCTGTAACAGTCTCCTGAAGCAAACAATTGCAGAAATTACACATTTTGGACCTGTTCTTTATGTGTTACTGTTTCTTCAAGAAGTATTAAGTCACTGAGCACAAACTAGATCCCACTACAAGCCTGTAGCAATATTAGTTGCTAGAAGATCCCTTCTCATTTGGTCACTTCCAAGCCATTACTCTCAAGTGGTAGTAAGTATGACTGCATTTAGTATAGATCAGAATTGCTCCTGTCTGCAATTTGACTTCAGCAAAACAGTTGTCCCAAACAAGCCACATGGATTTGGGATTCCCATAATGGTTTTATCAACAGATGTTATAAAAATTGCATGAGATGTTGAAGAGAGTTTTGTAATGCCTTTCAGCTTTAAATTAGCAATATGTGGCCTCAACTCTGACAGAATTTTTATGCATGGTTTTGTAATAGCACTGCCAAGATCAATATTTTATTATTCGTGTATTTACCTTTTCCAGTTACTTTTAGAACACTTGTTTCAATTTATCCCAAACTACTACAACTTTCTTGCCTCACTTGTTCCCATCTTAGCTTAATATATATTTTTTATTTTGTCTATTTCAATCATGGAAACAGTATAGATAAGGTTAAAATTATATTATTATAATTATTTTCAGATTTGTTCTGTGTTTTTTTTCTCTTCCTTGCCCCTCCCACCCAGTCCAGAAATAGTTACCAAAAGCAAAAAAACAAGCTCTGAACAAAAAAGGGTTAAAGGACCCTTTCCTGGCTCAGGAATTTGTTTGAACTTGCTGAGTTAATAGCTCCCAATGATGGAGCTATAACAAAACCACTTCATCCCCAAGACAACACAAATTGTGAGATAAACTCTGGAAACAAATCAAGGATTTTTTTACAGGGAGACTCACAGTGGTCCTGTGGAGCAAGAAGAGTTGTAAGAAACATCTTTGAAATCAAAGTTTATGAATCACTAGTGTCTGTAAAAATTGCACACAGATGTTATAAAGTGCCTTTTCAGTTTTGATTGCCAAGAAGGTAAACTAGAAACATAGTAGTTGTAAAATGAAGGCATAAAAGTCTTATAAGTGTAATATATAGAGAAGAGAGAAACTGTTATTTTTATTATTTGTATCATCTGTTGATGTAACTTTTGCAGCTGTTATCAAAATACAGCTATAACAAGTGACCTCTTGATTCAACTTCTCCGGAGACACCCCCTTGTTGCAGGGGAGAAGTTTGCGTGCCCACATGAAGCTGTGTGATGTGCTGGCAGTGGGATGTGCCTCCGGAAGGGTCTCTCATACCAGACAGGTCTCAGCTGAAGAGTCAGACAAAGTGTGTCCACGGGCAGGATGGGCTTGCTAGCCCTCTGGCAACCATCCTAGGAGAAGGACAACTCTTACTCCAAACCCGGGCAGATGGAGCTCGCTTAGCCCTGTAAGGCCATCCATCTAAGAGAAGGATACTCTAACCAAACCTATGTCCTGAGGTATTCACTGTCACTGTCCAAGCTTGCTAGGCTGTGGCAGATGAACCTTAGGAGTAAAGGGTGGAGCTAGTTCTGTGCACGCTGTGCCTCACCTAAAAAATCCACTGTGCAGGCTTGAGAAAAAAAAAAGCTCTTGATTCAAGTAGGCCTTCAGTGTATGTCTTAGGCTCTTCCATTTGCTTGCATACACAATTTGAAAGAATTCCCTTCAACATCTCTGATCCTTTCCAAAACTCCAATCTACTTTGTTAGACCAGTGTTCAAACTTCTTCTCAAGCCTTTGCACTACTTCATGACTTTTTGGGTTTCTTTTGCTGGAAACAATAGCCAAGTGGTAAATACTTTTAAAAAGTATTACAGAAGCCAAGTATAATGTCTGCTTTCTGGCCACTGGAAAATTCCTTATCTGGTTGTAGCAATACTTAAACTCCCCAAGTTAACTGGCAACATCATCCTTGTGGGTGCTTAATCAGTGCAAAGCATCCATACTGCACATCAGGATTTTCCTCTATGGCCATTTGTTAGCCCAACTGGCTGTTCCTAAATGCGAGGTACACTGATAGTGCCACAAATGTAACAAAATGTCTTTCTACTAAAAGTAATTCTTCACAGCTAGTCTAGCATCCCTCACAGATTACTTTTAGCAAGCCTAAAGATATTTCTTCAGTCGGTTGTAACAGATCTTTACGTTTCTCACTGTTCTGGGTCATACATTTAGGAGACTGGAATCATTCTGAGAGCTCAACTTTAAATTAACCAAACTTCATAGGAATGTATTTCATGACAACAGCATCAAGAGGAGAGGTATTTTGGCTTTATAGCTATGAAATCAGGGAGTTTTTTCTACAGTAGAAAGGAGAAAGAGGAAAAGACTTGTTCCTTTGTTCTGCCCCTCACATGCATGGTTGAGTATATTAGAAAACAAAATCTGGTTGGGAAATAATTCACTGTGTTTACACAAGTGATGAAAGAGCATGATGTATAGACTCATACAAATTGGTCAGGCATGTGCACATAATGCTTCAGATCCGTAGCAGGACATTAAAAAGTCTGGACTTCTTACCAAATAAAAAACTCCCCTATTACTAAACCACTCCCCCAAGTGTCTGTATCAAAGATATTGCTTTAAGACTCTCATTTTCACTTATGCCACTGAATGATGTGTGATATGGGGGAGGGCGGGGGGAAGAAGTCAAGCTCAGCATATCCTGTCCTTGGTTATTTTTAGAAAATTGAGGTACTTTATACATCTGTGAAACTGCTGCATCTAGAAAAAGCACTTTGTGCCAGGCTGCTGTAATATTGTGTTCAGAGGGAGATGGAAGCAAGAGTCAAAGCAGGTGATGGTCTCAGAGAACCTTCTGTCTGGCATTGAGTGTGAGTGAAGAGGGCACAGGGTGTTGGTGGAGATGGTGGCCATACAGAGCCCAGGAGCACAGATCCTTTATCTTCTTTTTTTTCTTTGTTGGTCTCCATTTCCAGTGATTGAAGAGGCAGAGTTGGAACAGCCTGGGCTCTTTTCCAGGATGGTTTTAGTGATGTGCTTGGAATAATGATAGTTTCACATTTTCTTTGCTTGCACTGTCTACTTCAGCTTCCTAATGCTGAAACATCACACTCAATTTGAACGTAAGAAGCAGGACACAGGGACAAGTACTACAGCAAGGCTCAAATTGGAACAAATTACATCAGCATTGAAATAAAAAGGTCACCTGCCATTTAAAGTTCATTATAATTTTAAAAGGAAATGATTTACAGAGCTGAAAATGAGATAAAAGCCTCTGGGGCTTGATGTCTAAGGAAAGAGATGGCTCTCACAGTGCAGGACAATATCTCCCCTACAGCTGCAGATAGACAGTGTCCTAAGACAAACAGGCTGAAATATGCATCAGCAGTTCATATCTCACCGAGTATGTTTCTTTTCATGCTCTCCAAGATCACTATCCCAAACTCCACATGACCTGAAAGCTTTTCCAGCCCTGTGACTACGGCTGAGCTTGTGATTCTTTTCACCTGCAATCTCTCAGCAAGTTGCCACAAACAACCTTAAGGGAAGTTACCCAATTGTCTCTCGTGTGTACCCTCAGGCATGGTGCTTTTCACACTCTCAGACAGAGTCAGATTTTTCATTTGCGATTGAAGACAATGACTGCTAACACAACAAACCTAACAACCCTACACTAAACACCTACTTAAACTGCTCAGGTTTTACTCTTCAATTAACAGACGTTCACCATTTCTTTCCAAAGGGGCTGTCCAAACAATCCTGCATTCAAATTCATTTTGCATATTGTAGCTTTTTATTTCCTTGTTTCACTCATCATGGTTGCTTCCAGTTGTTCCTGGTATGCACCAAAACCACGCTTACACGTCCTCTTTTTTTTTTTTTTTTGGTCTAAATCCCAATTACATTTGCATGAGTCTGTGTTGAAAATCATATTTTCTGAAGGCAAATATATTTTTGTTAATTCTTTTGATTTCTTTGTGTTGTGGCCAGAGCCCAGAAATTAATTTCTGCTATTATCAGGCGTCAGCTTCAACTAAAGCTTGAATCAGTGAAAGGCTCTACAAAATGTATTGCAAAATGATTTTCCTTCTATGGGGGATAAAGGTAAGTAATTCCTAAACTCCAACCATGGTTAAATTATCTGATGTTGGCAGAATTTCAGAGAGAATCTATGAACAAAATTATAATCACTAGGCCATCAGTTTCCATAGGTCTGGCCAGAAAGGATTTTTCTCCCAGACCTTATCCCATTTAATCTTGTTTCTTTTGTCTTCACCCTTTCACTTTCTTCTTCATATTTAATTTCTAACACTTCTCTTTGAGTCATTTTCTCAGTTTGGTATCCCATTCCAGTTATCATCCATTGTTTAATAACACTAGGTGCAAGAAAATTCCAAACAAATCAGATTTGGCTTAGGTTTTAGGACCTTTTTTCCTCTATTCTAAATCAAGGCTTAGCTAGGAATTTTAGTTTGAAATGCAGATACTCAAATCTGAGTGAATGAATTTTGGCTCCTACATCTGTGTTTTGGCATCTAAATCAAAGTGGTTATCCAGTGGTTTTGAATATCTGCAATGGAAGTACTAAGTGTGGCATTTAGACATTCACTTATATAAAATGTTTTTAACTGCAAAAATTAAAAATTTATGGCAGTTAAAATACTCTGAAAGTGAATGAGTAATCTTGTCTAGAAATAAATACTTAATAGCAGTAAAGTTTAAAGTGTGGCATTCCAGTCCTGGGAAAGCTTTTATTCCACCCCTTGAGTGGGTTACACGAAAAATATAAGAGCAACAGTCCATTTTCAATGGTCTATATTCTAGTCTGATCTTTCTTTCCCTTATGTCAATGTAATAAAGAATTTTTGAAATAATTCCATTGGTTTTTAGAAATTCCAGTGGTGATATTTGAGTTAAAATGAGACTGTATCTTCTGTGAAGAACAACATACTGATTGAAGAAATCCCCATGACAGACTGAATCAGATTACCTTCAACACAGAAATACTACAGAGCAAGGCTACCACAGTCTCCTGGGCTGCTGGACCCATCCAAGCCTGATCATGACATGAGAGCAAAGACCTAAGAAAGCTGATCCAACTCAGCGTGCTGAGAAAGGTGTCCAGACTTTAACCATGTTTGAGAGTTTGTCTTTCTTCATACGGATTTAGCTCTCCCTTTTAAGTTTTATTTTTTGAGAATGGAGGAAGGAGAAATGAAGACCATGGCCAGTTACCAGAGTCCAGAGGTGCTGTACAGGCTGATTCTGTGAGTCACTAGCAGATTTTACAGCTTGAGTGAGACCTAGTGACTGGTGACACCATTCTGCTGCAGAGTGGATTTTACTTCCTCTAAATATCTAGTCTGCAATTACATTTACAACAGCATTTGGTGGGGAGTATTTGGTCCACAGTGTCAGTGACTTGTCTTCCTTCCTCCTTGTCTCAAGGATGAGAGGAATTCAGGCAGAAAAAATGGATTTATAATGATTTAGGAGAAAGTTTAAAATATATGTTCAATTGATTTGCATTTTTAGCATTTTTTAAGGACTTCAGCATAGGTACACATGCAGCTGTAGACCAAAAAGTAATCCGGATAATGCCAAGTTTTTCATATTCTTTTTAATTATGGTGTTTCTTCACCAAGATAATAAGAGTTCAAAAGGAGTTGCGGGAGCCTAATTAATAGTAATCCCCCTTCCAAAGACTATACCAAAATTTGGGAAATTAGTATGAAGAGAACTATTGGTCTTTCTAATCCATCCTTTTTCTTTGGACTGTTATTCATCAGCCATGCCCCAGAGTGCTCTCCACTCACTGCTGTTTAACTTCATGCTGTTTGAATCTTCATCTTTTGTTAGAGTTTTCAATATCCTAATTATGGTTTTAAAGTGAAAAATCTCTCACTAAACCCCAACCTAAACCTCTTTCTCATTTGTCATTTCCAGTCACAGTGGAAACAAAGAATGGCCATTACAGAGTTAGCCCCTTTTTTATACAACATTTGTTACATTTAAGTTTTCCTGTCATCCCTATTTTTTGGACTGCAGACATTCAAACTCCACAAAAGAAGTGACGGCTGTAATATAGCCAAAGGCAATTGCAACAGGGGAGCTTCAGTAAACATTTTTAGGGAAACTTTTATATTTGGAAATTTCCTTAGCATGATGCCAATTATTTAGCTATTAGTGACTTTATCTTTTTAGACCAGCTAGAGTAATATGGACAACAAAACTGTATTTAGTATCAGTGACTATGTGGGTTTTAGAGTGCTATATGTAGACATGAATGTTTTGTTCCAAATCCAATCTCTCTCTGAACTAGGGGTCAAGAGATGAGCGGGGAGAAAGGTAGGCAAATTGCTTTTTTCCCCATTAAAACTGATGGAGAACTTCCTTATACAATTTAAATGACATGTCCATGGTGATATGTGAAAGATTGTCTCCCTAAAATGCATTTTTCTTGGTAAACATCCTGTCAGGGTGCTTCAGTGAGTTCTGAATTGTCTTATCTCTGCCTCAAGGGGAAAAAGTCAGTTGTCCTTATAATCCTGGGGTTTAGGAAGTTTTAAATGCTGATCTAGTCTATGAGGATTAGGCACTCTGTGGCGTGTTCCTTAATCTGTGTTCCGGTGATGGCTGCATTCAAAGCAAAGCACATGTTGGGAATTGATGATGGTCCCTTCTGGGCTCAGCATCTGTAAAAGTGGGACATGGGAAGGAGGACAGTATCTGCTTGGGACTTTTGAAATGGATTTGCAACACACAGACCTGGACACTCGGATCATGGTGCTGTTTCTGGGGTCCCCCAAAGCAATCATAATTGAAGCGTAACATTTAAAACTTTTAACAGCTGCAAGTAGCAACCTTAAACACTTCCAAAAACCCTGTTGCATTTGAAGCAAACAACTACCTCTCCACAGCCCTACTGGAAAATGACCCAACCTTTAGTACTTTTCCCTAGTATGTATGCTGTTAGATACAAAGGGTACACAAGGGATCAGTAGGTCGCTCCAGAATTTTGAAACGAAGTAGGGAAGGAGTAGTTTAAATTCTCAAATGCTATGAGATGCCAATTTAACCTGTGTGCTCAGAACATTGCAACATGAAATGCTACAACCAAATTAACTGTTTGTCAGTACTAGCAGTATTTTGACAGCTCTAACACACTTGACTGTCAGGACTTACTGGGTGCAGGGTCCATGCTCTTAATGAAGTAAATATATTACCATGTGCTGAGAAAACCTCATCATTCTGCTTATTTACACAGACCTTTGTCTGTGTTAGATTTTGTGCACTTACATAGGCTCTTGACTGTGATTAGCATTATATTATATTTTTGATTTTATAGAAACCATGGTTTCTGTAAAAGCAGATTGAAGGTGAAAAGTATGTTTCCCAACTGGCATATCTAGATGAAGTTCTACCTCAAAAGTTCATGTTAGGACCAGTTCTAATAACAGCATAAAAATCTCAAAATATCATGCAAAACCAGATGACAAATGCTTGGCCTTCTTCCACAAAGTGATAAAGGGGAAAATATAGCTTTCTAAGCAGTGTTCTTGGATATCTCACCAGTCTGGACTTTCCCCAAGCATTTGATTCTGGCTAAAAACATTTATTCTTTAATTTGTTCGATCTCTATGACATAAATGTATCATGAGCCTCTTACTAGATCCCAGGAGAGAAACTCTTTCCATTTCCTAAAACCAGGACAGGAGCCCTTCTTTAAAGACCAGCCAGCAGACAAACCACATGGGACTAGAGAAGGGGACCTTTCATGTGCTTTGGCAAATATGACCTCCCAGGATCCCTTTCTGTATAGGGCTAAGAGCTCTTAGGATAGTTAACTATCTTAAAAGATAGTAAACTATCCCAAAAGACTTTCTCTCTCTTAACCGTACTAAGCTGATAAAAGAGAATACTGGTGTAACTAAACCAACAGAAAATATTAACAATTGCCCAAGAAAGTGCCATATGGGTTCAGAAGCCCAGGACAAGAATTGTAGTGACACTTAAGTAATTCTGAGTGACTTAAGATGAACAGCATCCCTAGCAACTTGCACTCCTTTTTTCTTGTGACTTGGAATTGAAAAGAGTAATAGAAGAAAATAATAATTACAAATATTTGCTATTTAATATTTAAAATAAGAAATGTTTTTATTGTTTGTTGTGTTTGAAGAATGGAATTACAAGTGCTCACATGCAACACAGTATTTTTGAATAATTCCCAAATGGATGGACCCAATATGTCCTCGGTGGTCGAACATACTCAGGTCTTCACCCAAGCCACCTCTCTGCCTTCTTGGAAGTCAATATAAAGGACCAAAAATACATGTTTATTTTGGGACACAAGTGGCTGAACTCAACAGTCATTCCCAAAAGTGAATTTTACACCCTTCTTTGATACCACAAAAACAGCTGCATGGTCAGTGGGGCCCCCCAAAAAGATACATGTTGACTTCATTTGTCACAGGCAAAGATGATGCAACCCTAACTTCACCCTCTGCCTGAGGTGACCTGGGGAGGTAATGGGAAAAGGCAGAAGCGGAGTGGCTGCCCTGTACAGCAGGATGGCTGCAGTTTTCTCACAAGATACAGGTGTGATTATCCCTGCCATGCTGGGTCACAAGTAACAGGCACACTGTCCCATGTCAGCTCAGATATTGTGCCATAGACAAAAAGACTTGCATGGTCCTGGGCTAGAGCTGAGCACCACAACCAGCCTTATCATAGAATCATAGAATATGCTGAGTTGGAAGGGACCCACCAGGAACATTGAGTCCAACTCCTGGCCCTGCACAGGACTCCCAAAGAATCACACCATGTGCCAGAGAGCATTGTTCAAATGCTTCTTAATCTCAGTCTTGGTGCTGTGGCAACTTCCCTGAAGAGTCTGTTCCTGGGCTCAACCACCCTCTGGGTGAAAAAACCTTTTCCTGAAACCTGCTGCTGAAGCCCACACACAGATGCAGTTGGTGAAAATAAGAGCCAGATGTGTGAGCTGGATGCATAAAATGTGTGAGCTGGATGCATAAAATGTGTGAGCTGCCAAGGTCCAAGCACCATTGATCTACACCATGTAAATCCCTAGGTAAATCCACCCCAACTGGAAGCCCAAGCCCAAGCCTGCTTCCATCAGCTGTTATTGTGCCTGAGCTCAGATGCCCTGTAAGAGCAGAGAAACCTTTGCGTGCTGACCACACTATACACCTGTGTTATCCGTCCGGCATGTAAACCAGAAGCAGCTCCTGGGGAGGGGAAGGGGGGCATTGCAGTCCACCACATCTTTGGACCATGGAAACTGCCTCTATATAAAGCCCTAGCTGAAGTTGTTCTGTACCTGGAGAAATAGCTGGCTTACTCTGGTCGAGAAGTTAGAGGATCCATCCATGGTTTTGGAAAAGAGAGGTCAGAGGTCTTGAGAACAGTGTGGAGTTGCATGTCCTTAAAAAAATAAAAAAATTAGCATAACTTCTGCCTATCTGCACGTCTTCATATTCATCAATATTCTAACAGTAGCATGAATGTCGGCTTAGGAACCAGCAAATCCTCTACTTCAATCCTACCATTTTATTAACTTTCTATGTGACTCTCATGCACTCCTTTCATTAAACCAGAAAATACCTTTTTTATTTTCCTAACTAGTAAAATCACAATCACTATTTTCTAACTTTTATAAATTGATTTGAGCATATATATACTGGTGATTAATCTCTTACTTTTATGCCTCTCTTGGAAGTCAGTTTTGTTCCTAACTCAAATGAAGGATTAGACTATAATGAAATGGGATTGTCTGTATGTAGATTATAACCATACATAGAAGTTGCTATTTGGAATTTTTACATATTTCACTGTTATGCAGGTTAGAAAATGGTCTTTTGAAATCTTCGCTATCTCTGTTGTAATAGGACTTTTGCCATTATTTATGTAGCAATAACTACACTGATATAAAATCGCACATATAGAATGCACAATATAGATTTTTCTTTCTGTTACTGTGTATTATATTCTCTTCATAACAAAACATCTTGTCCTCAGATAACTCTCAAGAGAATGTGAACTCTGTGTTGAGATCTGAAGGGCTTGCATTATACATTTGCCTGGAGCTTTCATTATTAATAGACCCTCCTTGAGAACCTCTTAGCTCACTGACATTCATTTGAGACCACTGAATTCATAAGCCTCTCTGACCTTGTTGTATGAACTCAAGATTCATGGTCTCAAGTAGAACAGATAAATAAAATATTTTTTATTATGAGGTCTCAAAAGTTGACAGCAAAAGAGACAATAAAATTATATTGAAAAATGTTTCCCTAAAGCAACATGCTTTTCTTCCCTAGTTTATGGTATTTTTCTATCATTTCAGTTTAAGTGAAACAGCAATTTCTTCATTTCTAGGCTGGTGCTAGTTATATTGTGTTTGTAGTCAAAGTTAAATTGAAAATTTTTCAAAAGTTATTTTCATGAGTATTCAAACAGGTAAATTGACATAAGGGATTTTTTACAGTAGCATTACACTTTCCCAGCAATAACATGTCAGTCAGAACAACGTAATATGAGACTCTGGTAGGGATAGGTATTGGATTTGTTTTATGTCAAGGCTTCCTTCAGATTTTTCCATACAGTGCCTGCTGAATGAACCTTTCGTATATTTTCAGTTGCTTACTCTAAGCATTCGTTCCTTTGTTTCCAGCACTTAAAGAAGCAGAACAAGAGGAGAGGACACTGACAGAAAAATCTCAGCCCCACTGTAGACAACACTAAAACCTACTTGGGCTTTGGCATTCAGAAAATGAGACTTGACAATGTGCAGCCCACAGCTGACAGCAGCTGTTGAAATTTGCCCTTTGGTATTCTTTCCACTACTGAAGTTGAGGTTTGTTCCACAAAAGAGGCTACTAAGAAGGGTGCTTCTTGAACCCTCACTAGATATTGAGGTATTTATAGCAGATATGTATCAGAGTCCCCATGGTTCATGCCCCCTAGCACATCTGAATTTCCAAGTGTCTAAGCCTCATCCCTTGATGAGCAGTTTGTCTCTCAGCGTTTCTGCTAATTCAGAAAAGCATGAAGACCCATTCACAGCCCCAGGTGAATTTCACCAGCAAAAGTTCAGTACAAGTATGGTAAATTAGAACAGCAGATTAACAGCATAGAGGTCCTTGCCATGTAGTTGAGATCTGCAGAAATAGATGGGAAGAACAGGGCCTTTAGGTAACTGCAGTCCTTTGTCAAGGTGGACATACCATTTCACAGGAGCTCTTTTTAAGGGCTGTGCTAGCAGAACATGTGTAAAGTCCAGTACGAGTCCCAGCTGCATAGCTGATTCTGAAAACCTCACAGTCATGTCATGTTATGCTCTCTGGAATATGCATTTTTGACTGAGGGATATGATATAGCATGTTTTCAGAAATAAAAGTCCATCATTTAATTTTCAATACACCATTTTTTAGGCAAAGGGTACTGTGTTTAGACATATTTATCAAGGCACTGCAAAAAGAGAGATGATAAAGTGTGCACAAGGTTATTTCTGTACATAAGCTCCCTGAATTTTCCTTTGAAATCAAATTATCACCTCAAATGCAAATAAGAAGGTTGCATCTGATTTGTACCCTTAGGAACTTTAATTTCAGTGATTTGAATATATGCCTGGAAGTATCTTTTTTCACTGACTACAGAAAAAAAGTCCAGCGTAATTGTTTGGGATAAATTATTCACTAAAGTTAGGTTCCTGAACTTGGACAGTATGACTGTCTCTATTGCCCATCTCTCCTGTCTTAGTCTTTAGATTACTGAAGATGGGTGATCAGCAGGTGGGGATGCAAAGACATAAACAATCATTTTTGATCCAAGAGTGAAGAAATAAAGCCAAAATATTTAGAAAGAACCATGTCCCTATTTTAAATAAATTAAAAAATCTTTAGAAAATGTTTTGAAGAATTTTTCTGCTGTGAACAATGTCTTCATACTCTCTACAGAAGAACATTTCTCTTGTGGAAATGGTTCCTATTTTGATTTATATAAGGACATGAAAATGGTTTGGGATTAATCCAAGGCAGGAGGACACCTCAGAAAGTTTTGTGTGTCTTCAATGTCTGGAAACCCTTCAAAGAGCATACCAACCTGCAGACAATTAGAGTAATATTAAAGCAACACAGAGATATTGATTAAGAACAATACCAGCTCCTTCCAGAGGTGTTTGTGGCAAGCCATATGTCTGTGGCAAAAGCAGAGCAAATATGAGGCAGAAACACGATTCACAGCCCTCTGCATGAGAAAAACTGGGAAATGTCAAAGTTCCTGCAAACTTTGGACCATGGAATGGACCTGAGGGTATCAACCAGGACAGGATATAAGGCATTTTGCTTTGCTCTTGTTCCAATGGAGAACAAACTACCAGACCTGTTTGCCTGTCTTTGGAGAAAAGCCAAAGGTTTATCCCACAGGAAATAAATTATACACATAAAATATGAGTCATCAAGTAATGTAATTAGCTCAATTTAGATGCACTATTGACATGACACTAATGCTTATTACTAATGAATACACTGCTAGTGAATCATTAATAATGGGAGTATCTAACTGCCATGCTTATGAATGCTTTATTGTGGAAAGGTGGAAAGTTCATTTAGGCTGTTTGATTTTGTGGGCCAGTTGTTTACTTCTCTTTTGACCTTCTTGATCAGCTATTCTCAACTGGGCTTGTGAACAAAAAGAATATGAGTTGAGTTTTGAAGAAAATTGGGGTAATGGGAAGGTCTTGAATACCTTCACCACATTTTCTTTGCACCACAATTCCAGTTAAGTTCCAGGGAAGGTGAGCACAGAAAGCTAGAAATAAACTGTGAGTAAGAACTAAGTCAGCTCTGAGAAGACGTCATTGCTGCAGAAGATGTGCTGGAAGAAGAGTATTTAAACAGTCAGAGAAGGAGACATTTTCAGAAAGGATTTGCAGGGGTACAAAGACAGTAATAAAGGTGTGGAAGTGGGAAATAAAACAGCTGCAGAAGTCTGCATTGCTGCATGAGCCACATTCTTAGCGTCACTCAGATCCTCTTCCTAAAACCTGGACCAACTCTGACAGCTGCACTTGTGGGAACTGGGACTTTGAGGAGGAACACCCTGCAGGTGTTCTGCATGGTGTGGGATGTAAGGAAGGGATTAGGCCTTGGACAAGTTCATTAAACTTCAGCAGTGACTTCTGGCACCAGAGGGTTAATAACAATCCATGGTGTGGCAAGCTTCTGACTTTGGGGCAGCTCTGCTATTTAAGGAGAGCTTAGAGAGGACTGAAAGCCTCTGTGGTGACTGGTGCTGAGCAATCAAAACAGCTCCATTTTTTTCAAACACCAGCAGCACTGCCAGCAAACCCGATCCATTGTAGCCAGATGTTTTACTGCTCACCAGAGACCAGATAGACCCACAGAGCTGGATTTTGGGAGTGCTCCATGCTTCAGGACTTCCTGCTACATCTGAAGTTACTTTGTGAAAAAAATAAAGGAAATCCAGGTGCATCAAAACTGCATGGATAACAAGACTTGTATTGGACATACTACCTCAAGTCTTATCAAACTCAATTTTTTTTTACAGTCTCTTTGGAATCTGAGCAGTAGGATGCAGAGATGTGGTGTCTTGTGACAAGCTGGCTCACCTTCTGGTTTTGAAGCAATTCAACTGATGAGATTTTGCAAGCCCAGAATCATTCTTATTGTGCCCTTGCTAATTGACTGAAGCTTTTCCGATACCAACATTTTCCATATATAAAGGAACATCCTTTTGAAAAACTTGTCTGCCATGCAGGAAATAGAGTTTTTAATAAAAAAAAAAAGTAGAATTAAAAAAAAAATTACAGTCACATCTTATTCTGGATTCCAAAATATGTATATATCTGATTTGTGTGTTAGGGTTGCAACTCTGCTGCAAACTCACCACCCAAAAGGACAAACTGCTCAGGATGTTTCTTGCCCTTCACCTCTGAACTTGTTTTACCTATTTGCAGAACCAGGCACAAAGTAGCTGTGCTTAGACTTGCTCATCCTTTTCAACTCATGCTTTGCATCTTACACAGTCCCTTTTGCACAGTTTTCCTCCTCTTGATCCAGATTAGTCATGTGAGTTGTAGGAATCAGCTAACCCTTGATGTACTGGATTGTATCAAACTATTTTGAAAAATGTGTCAGGTTTTTAAAGAGAATGGATCAAAAATCACACAGTACTTATGATTTTTGAACTGAAAGAGTTCCTCTTGTAGAGATCATCTGCTTATGAGTAAAACAAAAACTTGTAGAAAGATCATCCTCTGCAAAAATGGAACCATAAGTGAAGACATGGTGCATTTTTTCTTTGGAGACTGACTATTAGTTTAGCACAGTTATATGAATTTGTAAAGGAAAATAAGTAGACCTGGGGAAAAAAAGAATACTTGTAAGCTTGTTTTTATTTCTGTGTGCTCTATTGGAGTCTCTGTCTTTCTTGAATTACAGCACATTGGAGGGGGCTACAAGTAATTCCCTGTTCAAAAGGCAGCTACAGAGGGTGCAGTAAATCTCCTGGAAGCCAGACCTTCATTTTTTTCTAGCATGCTGTACATCAGGCAGAGCATTACAATCTGGGCTTCAACTGATAAAAGTGTGAGTCTTCCCATCCTTATAAAACATGTGAGTTTTCTTTTGCTAGTCTTCTTTTGCTATGATTACCCCCAGCAGAATATTCCTGTGTGAACATGCAATAAGAGGTCCCAAATCTACAATCAGATATGGGACTTTGGAGCCTGAAACCCACAAGACTCTGCACAAACTACAACTCTGTATCCACCCCATGATGGCTCAGATTTCAGGATCAGTACTCTAATTATCCAAAACTTGAAAAGTATGCAAGAAAAATGTTTTCTGCCAAATACAGAAGGAAACGGAAAAGCCATTTCCAGTGTGAACAGACATGTCTATGCCATAAAGACAATTGGGGTTAGTTTCAACAGAGTTGTCAACTGTCACTGTCAACCCTGGGAGTGTTTAATCATTGAGGTAGTGATATATCCTTCAGTATAGGAGGTGCTATTAAGGTGTTGTATTTCCTTCTAAAAGCTTCTAACAATCTCCTTTCTTAGAATGACACAGTTGGTAGTTAGGAGCACGAAGAGTACTTGCCTTCCAGTATTCAGATTTTCAGTGGGCTTTTTTTGCTACTTGGATCATGGAAAGGTTTGACACATGGGGGCTGTTGTTCCCCGATTTTTGCCCTTGTTTTTCATTCATACTTCTTACCTTCCCAGTCTCAGGTCTTGTTTCTCCAAGTTCTGCTTCCCAAATACCAAACACTTTCAATCCATGCACATAGATGAGCTTTACAGAATGTGCACAGTAAATCAAATACTTCTGTGTCACATTAAACCTACTGCACATGTGCACAAACTGTGTGTGTGGTGAATGTGTAGAGGCTATTTTTGCTTTAGGAAAGCAAATTGCTGTCTCTTCAAGGAGATAGTAGGATACCTGGGAGATCCTACTGTCATCTGGGACAAGGGGCTGGAACAGGGCTGGCAGGTCCTTAGTGAAGTCTTCCATAGGGTGCAAGAGCTAGCAATCCCCAGAGCCAGAATTCGGGCAAGAAAGGCAAGAGACCGGCATGGCTGAGTAGGGAACTGCTGATCACACTAAGGGGAAAGAATATAGTGAACAGGCACTGGAAGCAAGGATAGGTAACCTGAAGGAGTGTAGAGGTGAAGTATGGTTTTATAGAAATGGAGTGAGGAAGGTCAAGGTGAAGCTGGAACTGAACCTGACAAGGGATGCAAAGAGTAACAGAAAGGGCTTTTACAGGTACTTAAATAGAAAAGAAATGTCAAAGGTGTACCAGCACCACTTCCACCCCCCATCCTCCAACAAACAATGCTGAAAAACTGATGATAACAAATGAGGAGGGGACTGAGGTACTCAACAATTTTTTCCCTCATTCTTCAATGGCACCCTCTCTTCCCACACCTCTCAAGTGGATGGACAGCAGGATGGAGACTAGGGGAGCAAAGACCCTCCCATTGTAAGAGAAGATCAGGTTCACAACCACCTGAGGAACTTGAGGTACATAAAGTACATAATGTACATAAGTCTATGGGACCTGATGAGGTGCACCCTGAAGTCCTGGGTGACTTGACTGATGTACTTGCCAAGCCACTCTCCATATTTGAAATGGCATTACCGTCAGGTGAAGTCCCAGGTGACTGGAAAAAGAGAATTATACCCATCTGTAAAAGGGGTAGAAAGAAGGACCCTGAGAACTACTGACCTGTCAGCCTCACTAAGGGCAAGTCCTGTCTGACCAACCTAGTGATGGAGTCTCACTACGTTAGTGGACAAGCAAAGGGCTACAGATTACATTTATCTGGATTTATGTAAAGTCACAACATCCTGCACTCTAAATTGGAGACAGATGGATTTGATGAATGTACTGTTAGATGGATAAGAAAGTGTTTGGATGGCCACATCCAGAGGGTAGTAGCTCCATGGCTCAAAGTCATAATGGACACCAGTGACAAGTAGTGTCTCTCAGGAATCCATTTTGGGACCAGTGTTACTTAATATCTTCGTTAATGACATAGATGAAGAGATTGAGTGCAATCTCAGAAAATTTGCAGATGACAAGAAGCTGAGTAGTGCAGTTGTCACACCTGAGGGATAGGATGCCATCCAGAGGCAACTGAACAAGCTTGAGAAGTGGGACCATGGGAATCTCATGAAATTCAAAAAGACCAAGGGCAAGGTGCTGCACTTGGGTTGGGGCAGCCCTTGGTATCAACATAGGATGAGGGATAAAGAAATCTAGAGCAGCCCTGCTGGGAAGGACTTGGGGGTGCTGGTGGATGAGAGGCTGGACATGAGCCAGCAGTGTATGCTTGCAGCCCAGAAAGCCAATTGCATCAAAATCAGCATGGCCACCAGATTGAAGGAAGTAATTTTACACCTCTACTCTGCCCTTGTGAGACCCCACCTGGAGTGCTGCATCCAGTTCTGGGGCTGCCAACACAGAAAGGATGTTGACTTGTTAGATTAAGTCCAGAGGAGAGCCACCAAGATAGATAGAGGGACAGAACACTTCTCCTGTGAGGAAAGGCTACGAGAAAGTTGGGGTTGTTCAGTCTGGAGAAGAGAAGACTCTGGGGTGACCTAACTGTGGCCTTCCAGTAGCTGAAGGGAACCTAGAAGAAAGAAGGAGAGGGACTTTTTACAAGAGCATGTAGTGACATGACAAGGTGGAATGTCTTCAAACAAAAAATAGGTTTAGGTCAGATATTTGGAGGAAGTTCTTTGCTGTGAGAGAGGCAAGGCACTAGGACAGGTTGCCCAGAAAGGTTGTGGCTGCCCCATCCTTGACAGTGTTTAAGGCCAGGTTGGATGGGTCTCTGAGCAAACTGGTCAAGTGGAAGGTGTCTTTGCAAATGGCAACAGGTTGGAATTAGAAGATCCTTCAGGTCCCTTTCAATCCAAACCATGTCATGATTCTGTGATTCTATGATTTTGAACTTCTATAAAAACTTGTCTGTCTTCAGAAAAATAAGGGTCCCACACTGTGATAGCAGTGTGTGTATTTCCACCAGCTCAGCAGTATATTTTGAACAAAAAAATTAAATAATAATATTGGAAAGAAGATTGATTTCAGGCCACATTCCAGTACTTCAGCAGCACCAGCTGAGCAAGCAGCTGACATGCCCAGACACTCCCCTTTGCCCCCACCCCACTCTGTCCCAGCTGCTTGGGACAGCAGAGCCCCATGCCCACCCACTGCCCAGAAAAGGGATGCTGCATAACAGAAGATCCTCGGGTGCACCTACCCTGCCATGGCAAGTGCCTGTCATACAGCATTGGTCACTTGGTAGGAAGCCCTAGAGTAGCAACTGACTCACTTGCAGACCTGCTTATCTCTGGTAATATATCAGTAATGCTTTAAAAAAACAGCTATGCATTTAAATGATTTGTATATACATCAGCCACTCTGTTTAGGAACTCTGTAGAGGAGCTGAGAAACAATCACCAAACTGACAAGTACAACAAATTTTACATCTCATTTTCATGAATTTGAAAAATAACTGACTACAGGATGATATCGGAGCTGTGCTCTCCACAATATGTTTCCATAAAAGGCACACAAAAGTTCAGACTTCTGCATAAAATTCTTCAGATCTTGTAATCAAATAGTCCAGGCTACTGACAGCATAGTTTGGCTGCAGCCAGAAATAGTCCTATACAGCTTCCTATAGGAGGAGATTTATTACCCACTAAACCTGTACAAAGCACAGATATGTATATTTTTCAACAATTGCCTAATATCTCACATGCTACATAAACCAGGTTTGCATTGAGCATAATGTAAGTTGTAATTTAGTATCTAATAATTTGTGAAAAGAGACAGATCCTGCTCTCTTTTTGAGGGAGTGTTTTGTAGCTGGTGGTTACTGTGGTGGTGATAATATAAATTTCTCTTTATGTGCAGGAACATGTTCATATATTTAGAGGGACAACTGAAATTCAGTGGTTTTCTCATTTAGATTTGCATGGGTGAATAGTCTTAGTAGTAATTTATGTGCATGTGAAAAGAGAATATTAAGGCAAGACTCTTGGAGTTTTATATTTGATAACTTTCACGTATTTCTTTATAACTTAAAAAATGCTAGGAAGTTTTACAAGCCTTTCATCATCCCACTGCCCCCCAGATTTGACAACACCTTGTGCTGTTCATTACTTATGCTATTTCCCTTCCAGTGAAGAAGATGGATTTCTGAGAGGAAGCCTACGTCATGGTTTTGCAATAGCTCCTTTCACTCTTCCAAAAAACACAGGTGAGCTCACACAAACTGGTGAGCTCTACCTTTGTAGTTGTTATTAGCCAGACAGTGGCTCTCCATCTCATTTTTCTGGTGGCAAAGCCAAGCTACACTAAAAAGAATTTTAAGTCAACTGAAGCTGACTTTCAGTCTAATTTATAGCAAATTTATGATTAACAATCTTCACTATTTCCTCTGTTCTTTTTCATCCCTCTCTTAATCACTTCTTGGCAACCCCAAAAATAGATTAATATTTGTGTTTAAGCTAAACTCTCAAACCTGTCATGTTCAAATTGGTTTGAATTCAGGAAAAATGAGTTAGTATGAGCCAGAAAACATGACTACCCTGCAGAAGTGCCTGAAATTACCCATAATAATTGTTTTCATATTATCTCTACAGTAACTTTCCAGTGATATATTTACTGCCTGTCCTGGCAGAGATATAGCAGTGCTATGTGGGCAAGTACATGTCAGACATTCCTGTGTTTGTAATTATGGTTCCTTGCACATAGCAGATGAACTGAAGCATGGCATAAGTGCCTGTGTGTTTCTTCAGTCTAAATACATACACTTGCTCTAAACTTTCACCAGTCTGGCAGAGGAATCTCTTTTATTCAGCCTTTTATCTTCAGCATATAGAAATTTTTATTAAATTACAAGAGTGATGAAATGTTGAGACTGGTGTCTGCACATCTGATACAAATCAGGAGGTCAAATTTTTACTCATATGAACAGTTCAATTACTTTTTATGGGCATAGTACATAAATATTAGCAAAAATTGAGACTTGGGTTTTTTACTACATTTTTTATGAATGAATGTGACATAGATGAAAAACTGGGAAGTGAACTTAGTGAAAAACTGTTTAGTACCATAAAGAGTACTGTGAGGGAAATCCTTGTTCCAAAGAAATTATTGGGAAACCTGATGTATAGGACAAGCATCAGAAATATGGTGTACAACCACAAGAATTCTCAGGCATATGCTCTTAGTTAAACAGTTTAGAAGTTTTGCTTCTTACATAAAATCTAATATTAAGAATATTTGTGTTAGTTTAGAACTCAAATAATTTGAAGAGCTCTTCATTTCAACACATTACCTTTTACATGGTGGGTTTTCTTATTTGTGGTAGAAGACTAAAATTTGTTTCCAGTGGAGAACAATTGTGTTCTGTGTGAAGTATGGTAGGTGAATTTGAAGTATGAGATATTTTTTTCTAATTAGAGCAAGGCTTTTGCCTAATTAGATCTGAGTAAGAATTTCAAAACTTGGATCTGACAGATCTTCCGAGTGTGATAATTTTATTATGGCAAGTAAATTAGATTCAGACTTACGAAGTTACATTCACTGCAGGAAGGGAAAACAGGACCAGGCCAAGACAATTTCATCTTTGCAACTGCTGAAAAATCCTTGTGAAACTTAGTAGTCTCAGGAATATTTTAAAACAACCTCTAAGTGCCTGTGTTCAGGCTGAGCAGGAAGATGCAACGGGGTTCCCAGATTTCCCATCTATTTCCCTTGTCTTCCAATGGGTCTTTTGCCAAAAGGCCTTGGAGAGTTTGGTTTAGGAAAAATATGCAATACTCATTTTTGTTGATGTGTATAGAATAAAAATCTCCCAACCTGCTAAGCTTTTAATATATCAATATATTCTGAAAAGTATTTGAGTTCTCCTTTCAATAACTAGCCAGAGAGTATTTACAATTATTTCTAGTTCCTCATAGTCTAAACAAATTTACTCAGTAAAAACAACTGAACAGTGAAAGCAAACATGCCCAACCATGTTAAACCAAATGCAAAAATCTGCCCATCATTTGTGAAAATGGTTTTGATTTGACTATATCTAAATTGGTGGGGGTATTATTTTCCCTCAGTACCACTGATGTGGTTTTACATAAAGGGTTTAATAAAATAGGTGGCATTAGAGAAATGCAAAAAAATGTGTCAGGGATGTTATTTTTCTCCTAGAATATTGGGACTAAAAAGCAATAGGCACTGTGGGTTTTTTTAAAAATCAAATATACTCTGTACCATCTTTTATGAGAGGAAATTCAGACCTACAGTAATAAGTGTTCTGTTACAGAAATAGGTAGCATAGACTGTACTCTAATACTCTACTTTTCCTGTAATACACATTCAGCTTACTCTGAGTCTGAGCACACTAAGACCAGACTATGAGGGTTTTCAGTGACCTTGATTCTGTGAAACAAAATTTTATCACCAGTAGAAAAAGTATCTCTCACAGGAATCTCTCCAGGAATGTGTTCCTGTGGGGTTTTTTTTCCAGCTTTATACCAATATTATATATGTGTGAATTGAACAGTTGTCTGGTTCATGTCAGAGAGAGAATGTGGTTGTTACAACAGATTCATTAAGCGATATCACATTATTTGTTGCTTTGCCAAAAGTAAGAATAGCTGAAGTATTGAATGGTATGAACAGTGCTGAACAATTTTTAGTCTTGACCGTTTTGTTCACCAAGAAGGTGGACATTTTTATCAGAAGAGTGATATGTTTTCTAAATACAACTATCATATCTCAAATTTATATCTAGAACTCATTTTAGATAACATCAAGATGTTGCAATTCAAACCTTTAGTTTAAAACAAAATATGTTGTCTCTAATTTTTGGAGAAAAATATACTATTAAAACATAATGAGTTACAATATTTCTTAATAAATATTTTTCTTTCAGTAAAACAACGTATTCTGTGGAGCAAAAGTATTGGTTAAAATCTTTGTCTTTTTGGCACATTTCCCAAAAAATAAAACGCTAGTTTGGGCTTATTCTATGCCTAGTATCTGCATTTCAATAGCTCTTTGATTATAGTTTTCCAGCATAGCATGTTACTCAAATTAGAATAAGATTTAATTAAGTGTATTAACAAACATAGAGGGACAAGCCTGTACAAATCTGGAACAAGATTTACTGACTTCTAGGGAGTTCATAAAGATTTACACTGTTACTAACAGAGAGCAACAGTTGGCCCTGCTTCTTTCCTATATCCTCATATATAATTTATAAATTTCAAATCTGGACTCTCCCAGGTTGTTCACACATTCATTTCTTTATCTGGTCTCATAACAGTGTCTAAAGTTCCTCACTTAGGCTACAGTGATACCAACCTCCTTGGACAAACTCTTCACCTTGCCTTCCCATCCCATCAGAGTGGTTTTGCCAACAGCCAGCAGTTCTCTCAGCAGCTCTCCTGCACCTCTGAGACATGTGCAAGGAACTTAGTTCTTTAATTTGTTCATTTTCCAGCCATTTTCAGTCCTAAATTATTAACTGCAGATAAGGGACTGCTTTTCTTTTCTGCATGTGTCCTACAGTAAGCAGTGCAAGGGACCTTGTAAGGCAGTGGCTAAGATGACCCTGAGCCTCTGGCACAACTGCATAGAGATAGAGAAGAGCTGCCAGTCCATTCATGGACCTCTGCCCTTCCTGACCAAACACATGCCCTGCCTTTCCAGAGCAGCTTCTCTTCCAGTGACTGAGGAGAAAGCACCACTGCTCAGGATTTGCTCCACTTCTGTCATCTTGGTCCCAATTAAAACCACAGGTGAGGGGACAGTCTCTACTTGTCCTTTTGTGGGCTAGAATGGGTTTAGCTAGAATTATGTTTACTGTGTTTTTAAGAAGATTTACATATGGTTTCCTGAAATGGAAAAGGGGATCAGAAAAAGTGTGAAATACCACAGACTGTGAGACAAGCAAATACCTTCTTTAACAGCATCAGTGATTTCCAGCCAAGTTAATGTCTGTTTGAATATGTCTGCAGTAAATCTTCACTGTCTTCAACACCTCTGCATGATTTGCTGTCTTTAGGTATACTGACACCTTTTCTCATGTGAGAACTTTATGGCTTGATAACCATAAAGCGACAGCTGGCCCTGCAGAGTGGTTACTGCTTACATTCACCTCCTAGTTAGTAGAAATTTAAATATATAGAAATGCATGTACAATTCTCACTTGTAACCTGATCTATGGGAAATATTTCTTTATGTCTAAACTCATTACTTTGGTGATTGTCTATATTAGCAGTGGCTTTGTAGCTTGGAACTATGGCTCAGTCTGAATAGCCCTGACCTCTAAAAGAGGCTGTATCTAGTCCTTGATCTGAGCCAATGGGTCAGGCCTCCTTCCAGCTTTGACTGCCTCTGTGCCAACTGTAAAGAAAAATTAAATGCATAGCTAGACACCATTTAGAAAAAATACCTAAATTGCTGTGCTTAAAGTATGTTTCTGGTTGCTTTTATAAATAAGATAAAAATCAAGACATTAGAAAGGTTCTCTTCATTTCTGCCTCTCTTTCTCAGTGCTGCTGCTGTTTTGTTTTGGAGGTGATGCATTCAGAGCTCCATTTGCATGTGATTTCCTGTCTGCAGGAGCTGACTGTCTCCTGCTTTACAGACCAGGCAGACCTGTAAGGACAGTGACTAATTACCTTCATTTATCTTGCTTCCTGGCATCCTTTCAGGTAATCTGATTGAAGTCTCTTACTTGTCAGTGGCTCAGGAGTCATCACTTCACAGGACCACCAGAGAAAAGTACTGAGGTTTTGGAATTCATTATTGCTCTAGCTGCAAAGGCACTTAATTATTTTATCAGTGTATAGGGGAATAAATTGCACGTGTCAGTTGCTAATAAAACTTAAGTCTTCAGAATTGCCTTCAGAAATCCTAAATTCAAAATAATTCTAGCTTTGCTGTTCCTGTTTCCTCATCTCAGTGGGACTGGAAAGAACAGACTGGTACAGGAGAACTGGGTGGCTGAGACAGAAAGGGTGAGGGAGCAAGTACATATGACTGTGGTAACCTTTTGCTAATTCATCTGCTTTCGTTTAGCTTCACACCAGCATTAAGGCACCTCGTGTAGGGTTTATCCTCAGGGGAAGAGGTGGAGACCAGACTTTGCCTTTTGTCAGTGAGCTTCTGCTGAAGTTTTCCTCCTTTTATGGCACTGAAGAGAGGTTCTGGCCACAAAGGTGTTTAGTAGGGCCATAAAAATTGGCCTTACTCTCATGTGGTGAGGAAAGGCACATGCATAGGATAGGGACAGTGACTAAAGTGCATCCACCATGGCTTCCTCAGCATGCAAAAGACTTTTCCCAGTTGCTACCTTTCATCTGGTTGAATTCTGGAGAATCTTTTAGGAAAAAAAGTGGTGGAGTCCTGAGATGGAATAGCTAAAAGGAGCAGTGTCATGTTACTCAGAAGTCACAAAGCCACCACTTCACCCAGCAACTGTAAAGACACCTCACAATGTGATAACAAAATGCTGCCTTTGTTTGATGGTTTCTAAGACAAAAATTCCGACAGTTGGACTACCCTGACATTGTTTTGTGAAGTTTCTTAAAAATTATCTTTTTCTGCCAAATTATCTGAACTTCTTCTCAAAGCTCATCTCTTGCAAACATGCTTTTTCAGTTCAAGATATGAAAAATAGTCTTCTTAGCTTTTGCACAACATTTTAGTAAATTCTTCCCAAGTCATGGGATGTGCCTTAAATATTGTAATATGAAATTCCTACTTATTTCATTAAAATTTTGAGCATCATGTTACTCCCCTTGGGAGTCTTTATCAAGTTTTGGTTTTTTGGTTTTTTGTTTGTTTTTTTTACTAACTAAATGAAAGGTTACCTTTCAGTTACAAGCACTTAAGAAACATACTTATGTAAGTTGTAGGAGACTAGATTCATTTGTGCAAAAGACACCTGTCCTTCCTCTGTTCCTAATTCTATTGCAAGTTGTATTTTATTGTGCTTATTCTTTATGCTATTTATCTGAACTTTTCCTCTTGAAATCCCATTACTTGAACAAAGAATCTCATGCAGGAAAAAATCTCCATTTTTAAGCATGCAAATGAAGCAGTATAAAACATTTTTTTTCCAATTACAATGTCCCACAAGAGAAAAAGCTCACTAAAATTAAAATTGTTTAGACAGAAATTTATATTTTACTATTAACCAATCAAACCATTACAGGTACATTTGGAGAATGAAAAACATTGAATTGGTCCACTGACTTCTGATAAAAAAATTCCTTTATTTAATCTTCTAGAGCTCTCCTAAATATATTTTAGCCATATTGATAGTAGTGTAAGTCAATGATTTTGCTGTATGGTTTTGTGTTACTTCAATGCTTTATTTTGAATCCCATACACATCCAGTACTGAGCAGTGGGCAACCACTTTCTTTTTGGTTATGCTCTCTTAGATATTTCCTTACACTTGACTGAAACCCTCAAATACTTATTCTGTTTCCTAAATATATATTTATAACTTAATAAGACATTCCAAGAATGATCACTTAAAGTATCAGGTACTTGGAAAGTTTGTAGAGCAAAGCCAGTACATACTTGTACACATTTCATAACTGTTTGCCAACATATATTGTAGTATTCTTGACCTATTCCTTGCTTTTATAACTTAAAGTAGAGCTTTCCTGAAAAAAGAATGTTTCTTTTTAGGATCATCTCATAACGCGGAATGTCACACTTGGACAACAGTGCCTCTGTCTTATTGGACTTCTGCACTTACAATCAGAAACTTAGTCCAGTCAAGTATCAGAGCTCATGAATGTCTCCTAAACTCTTTGGGTCTCGCACCTTGCTGATTTTCCACTCACTGAGTGGGTAGGAAGTGCTTGTGTCAATACTGTCTTACATTTCCTAACAATTATTATAAGCCAATACAATTTGTATCAAGGCCCTACTATTCCCAGACTTCTACACAGGAAAGAAAAAAATGCAACATTATTCACACTATAGATATGCCTCAGAATGGTGACAGGAATGTGACAGCAAAAGAAGCTAATGAAAAAAATTCCCAATTCCTGGGAGAGAAATCTTTAGGAAGATGTTTTATTACTATCTTTTCAATAACCAGTCCTTTCATCTGATGAAATTCCTAAAGAAAACTGAAATCACTAGTGACCAGGAAAAAATAATAAAGATCAGTGTGCAACATGAGACTATAGTACAAGTCTTTTCCAGTTCTGTATTTTAACTAACTTAGTGAATTTTTCTTAAATGCCACTGGAATGTCCACAGTCACTAGACTATGCATTCATAATAGTTAATGATAAGAAATAGAAGATAGGTGGCTTATTGTGTGTTTTTATGGATTAGTCAAAGTTTCAGTGATTTTGGAAGGCATGTACATCCTGCTAGACACTCTGACATGCCAGAAACTGTTCCATACAACTGCATGACATCTCATGCACAGCATTATGCCAGATACTTAGTGCAGCAAGAAGGTTTTTCCCTGTCCAGCTCTGCAGGTAAGTTCAGCTCTGAAGGAATAAAGGAAAGATGCCTCTTTTGGCCACATAATCATTCTTGTACATGAAAAATGTTGTTTGTAATTTCTCAGAGTGGTTTTGGTTGTTAGCAAGAATATTTATGGAAGATGAATCAGTGGATATAAAGAAGAGAATAACTGATCCAAACTGTGCTTTATCCCTGATGTGGGTCTACATCTTATCAAAGCAACTGTAGGTTTACAGTTAGAATAACACCTTAAAACTGAATCTCTTCTACATGTATACGTGACTCTTAAAGTGAATACATTTGGCCTGAGTACACATTTTTAAGCCTGTGAATACATTTTACCAGAGTCCTGACAGGCAGACAGGGAGGGCAAACTCATGGCTTTCACATAAGAAAATGCCTACTCGGGTTTTGGGTGGAGGTGGTGGGTGGGGACAGGGTTGGGTTTTTTATTTTTATTTTTGTAACAGAGGCCCAGGGTGATTCTCCTGAAGGATGCTCTGCAGGAACAAGTGTGTCCATTCCAGGCAGTGTTTGCCAGGCACAGACTGCATTTGGTTTTTCTGGCAATAAGGGGTGATGGCTCACCATGTCTGCTATCCAATAAATGGTAAGACACACAGGTCATGCTGTGGGAAGGCAGGAGGCAGCATGTACTCAGGATGGGGATACAGCTTGCAAATCTCACCCAGTGACTGCTGATCACACAGCTCTGGCTAGCAGAAAGGTCAGAGATCTGGGAGACACAGAACATCACTGATGGATTAATATCATCCATTTAGGTAACTCCTTAGACATTTAACAGTGCATTGTGAGGAACCCACATATATATTGCTGTAACCCGGGCGGTTAGCCCACATATTTATTGCTATAACTCAGGGAACTAGATTAAGAACTATAAAATCATATCTTCAGATTGGAAAGTAAGAGCCTGAAGCCATGTAAATATCTGCAGATTGTGGTTTAGGACTCACATTATTTCAGTAGGCATTAATATGCTACCTCTAGGTATCACAAGAAAATTTTCCACTTTATAGAAGTAACAAGCTTAACATTTTAACGCTGCGAAATTACCAGTGAAAAAATACCTGTAAACACTCCTAGTCTGCAGGTGAGATATACCCAAAACACCTGTTGGATGAAACAAAGCACAGCTGTGAGGGAGCTCCACTCAAATTACAGTGTAAAAAATAAAGACTGAGCCTGTGTGACTGGCATTGCCAAAAAGTCCCAGAAAAGGAAGTTGATTTAACCTGACTGTATGATTTGCATTATTTTTCAAACACACCTTTTTCTTGATGAGAATAATTTTTTCAGGAGTTTGTTCATCAAATTTTAATTATTTTAATGTTATGAACCACAGGCTAGGTTAACCACAGATTGGTTACTGTGATAGGCAAATAAAGCAAGTGCCCCAGCTTCCAGGGGGTTCTGCTGTCTTGGGAACTGGTTTGCAGCCGGGATGCTCCCTTCTCTGCAGGGGAGTAATGCTTGAGCAGACTTTGGCAGTAACTCCCACAGCCTCTGTGGCTACACAGATCCCTGCTGATGTAATAGGGCTCCACCATGGTGGGTTGATCCCAGTGAGTTACTGCTGCAGGAAGGAGAACTACTAGTACAGCAAGCACAGTCTGTGCAATTTCTTGGGAGAGTTTCTCAGCATTGCTTTAGCTTCTTGAAGGTTTTCTTTGAAGAGTACACAGCACAGCTGAAGTTGGAAGCGACCTATCTGGAGATCACCAAGTCATGGAATCATAGAGTTATATAGCATAGTTTACTTTGGAAAACACATCTAAGATCATCAACTCCAACCATTAACCCCAAGTCCACCACTAAACCATGCCCCTCAGTGCCACATCTACATGTCTTTTAAATACCTCCAGGGACAGCGACTCTGAGCAGTCTGTTCCAATGCTTGACAACTCTTTTGGTGAAGAAATTTTTCCTAATATCCAATTTAGAGCTTCCATTGTGCAGCTTGAGGACATTTCCTCTCATCCTGTCACTTGTCACTTGGGAGAAAAGACTGACACCTCACTACAACCTCATCTCATGGAACTGTAGACAGCAGAAGTCCAACAACCCTCCCAAATGGTGTAGCCACTCTTTGCTCTCACTTTCAGTAAATATTTACATTGAACTGAATAATTTGGAAGAAATCTAAGAAAAACTGTGAAAATAACCCAAACTTCTAAATATCTCCTCTGAATTGCTTTGATTCACCAGCTGAACAGCTCACTGTCACAAGTGACATTTCAGTAAACATTTTGGAACTTGGGATATTCTGAAAAACTTGACTTTTGGCTTGTGCAGGCATGAAGAGCATACTTACTCAGAAGGGAAAAGTCTGGCTTCTCTCATGGAGGGAGGTCATTGAGGCCCAAGGGAAAGGTACATCAAAGCATGGGCAGGGCATCAAGTACATGAGCATTGCCATTGCCTGCAATGGAACTTCTCCTGAGCTGAGGGTGAAACTAACAGTTAAATGCTTTCCTGGGGTTCTGCTTTACCTTGCACATATTTTTAAGGTATGATTTCATTTTTTAAGCATTAAACAATACTTCATGCTATCACAGGCTAATGTAATAAGACAGGTTCATTTTATACACTAAATTAAAAAATAAATCTGTCCTCAGTTTTCACTTGAATTTGACATTTCCCTTGTTCTCTTTGTGTATAAATTCAAAAGTGGTAGCCTAAGGGAAGGCGTTTGAAGAATTCTGTGTTTATAAATGGTCTATATTATATTTTATATATGTAGGCAGCAGCTATAGTCTTCCCTTTTTGGCCTGAGGGAAAGGCAATGGTTTCCTGCGTCACAGAGCCACAGCTCCTGTCTGTAGGCAGGTACACAAAGCTTCCTTTAACTGGCTGGAAAGGAGCGGTAAGATGAAACATGCCCACTGATGGTTAACAGATCTGTCCCTCAAGACTGCTTTTCACTGAATATGGCATTTGTTTACACTCAGCTAAAGCTTTTAGCATTTTTGGGCCTATAAGAGGATTTGGCTGGTAGCTGTGCTGTTGATTGTCATATTCCCTAGCTAGAAATGTCAGTTACCACTTCTCTTTCTTCTTCCGTTCATTAAACTTTTTGTATATTTTCTCTGTATTTCCCAGGAATTAGTGATGACATGTGCTATTTGCATATTACTGTAGTTCTTCCCGGGGATGTGAGTGCACACAGAGCTTGCAACTTTTAACCCACTAGGGATTCAAGGGACCAGAAGCAACATAGTATCATCTGAATACTATATATCTCGTGTGTAGAAAAACTCAGTATGAAAATAAGAGCTCTTCAGCTGGCACTGAATATGCACACATTTTGCTTTTCTTTCATGACCTCCCACTAAGAATTTTCTGTGCAGATGACAGAATGGTATTTCTGGAAATCTGTCACAGTATATATATATATAGAGAGAGAGAGAGAGAGAGAGAGAGAGGGAGAGGATCTCAGAGCTAAAATTGTTTACAGCCTCTCCTTTTATTACCATGTGGTGCTGAGCTGTCAGACTGGCAACACTGTGGATTTCTCAGGTTTGCTATTGAAGAACCCTCATGGGGTTGTTGCTTCACACTGCCTACCTGAGGAGTTACCATGGGCTTTCTCTGCTTCTCTTCTGTGCTCACACACAGCAGAGGAACATTCTTTCCCCTTTCCTTAGGTAAGATGATGTTATAGTTTTGGCTAGGTGTGGGCCTATATTTAAGTTTTGGATTTCAGAATAGGCCAGGGACTGTCAGCTGACTTGAGCTGGGCTGAGCTTGCTGACAGATGACTTCTTCTAGCCAATGGTATTCCATACCATATTCCGACATCATCTCAAAGTGTAGGAGCCAGTGTGGGAGTGGCTTGGTCAGTTCCATCATGTCTGCAGTAATAGAGAATACTATGCTATGCAGGGCTGAGGCTCAAGACCACATAATTAAAACTTCAGTCATGGACAGCTGATGTAACCCAGCTGCTGCAGATACACATTTGGTGCTGTCCATTCCAGAATGAACTGTTCAGCCATTTCCCACCCATTAGTTCGTTCTCAACCCCAAAGTTCACCGACATTTACACAAGCCAAAGTGTGAGACAATAGCCTTATGGAGATGAGTAGGAACAAGCAGCAGGGCATCAGTAGCAGTTGATTTAATCTGCCTACCACAGCTGTCTTTGGTTTGTTGCAAAAATGAACTAGAGGGGTTTAACCTCATTTGGGTTATTTCACATATGTCTACCTAGCTAAAAGTTATGAGCTTAGCTCTTGAGCTAAATTCCCTTTGGTGCCTAGAAAAGAGACAAGCACCTCCAGAAGGAAATTAATCTATTTTAGGTCTTTCAGAGTAGCTCAGGTCTTTCGGAGTAGCTCATCTGTTTCTGTCTCCTTGGATGACAAAAGCACAGATTAGGAAAATCAGGCTATATGGACTGGTCTGGGACTTCCAAGGATCCAAAAAAGCTTTCAAGCCATTAACTAGTCCAGATTTTAGTAACTCTGGTGAATACTGCAAGGGATTCATCTAGAGTGTGTCATCCTCCTTGTTATGAGTCATAGATCCCCTTATCCATTTCAAACCTGCAGCAGGACAGAAGTAGGCTTTCTGCCCATCATGCTCCTCACATGTTTGCTGTTCTTAGAGCCATTAGTCCTGTGTCCACAGTCAAGCTGCCCTATCCCAGATATGTAGAATAGAATATCTTGAAAACTTCAGATAGCTAAAATCTAGGGAAATTAAATGCAATTTTAAAGGATAAATATGATACAGACATGGCCACACCGACTTAAAACTGGTTAGCTTAGAGAAAAATAACAAGTAGGTACAGGAGCAGGGAGCTCAGTTCAGGCTGAAAAACCTACCTTTATAAAATTTTTTTTCAAATACTCAGGCCAGCATTCCATTTAAGCAGAGCTACATCTGCAGTAGTATTCAATGGCTATGTAAAACCTAAGGCTGTGTCACACAAATTGCCTATGTATTAATGAAATATGCATGATCTTACTCCCCATCAGCCTCAAATGAGACTCCAGTTAGTCTTTGACCAAGGTTCTGCCCTAGAAAAACTGTCGTTTATTAAAAGACCCATAGTAATCCCAGCTCAATTTGTACCTGGTGCTTGGCTTTTATGTACAATGAATTAGAGAGTGGGATGATTCCTCCTCACTCTACAGGTTTCATCTTACTCTTCTTTGTGAAAAATTCCTCCCTTTCAACCTACAGACCTGGAAAGCATTTCAAAGGGTGTCCTGTTCATATGATAGTTTTGTAACTCCTAGAGAACTGGTAAATTTAAGGAGTGACAGCATTCCCCACTTTCAATTCTGAAACATATCTCTGGACCACTTAGATTGCTTCTGTTTTGCACCACTTCTGGAATTTCAGAAATAACTTGGTCTTAGCTCATAGAATAATGTAACTATATTTATAATAATTTAACTGTACCAGCTGAACATCTGCTCTGTCAGCATGAACGCTGCTAAGGGAAAATCCAATTGACAAGCCTTAAAGGACTGAACAAATTTCAAGTAAATTCTTACTTTTTTCAAACACCCCTTGTTTACTCTAATACCTTTTTTTTTTTTTCAGCACAATAGTCCCTTGAAAAAGGTTCTATAACTATTTTTTAATTGCAAACTGTAATATGCATGCCAGGCTGTCTGTCCTCCTGTTATCCTCTTGACAATCCAATGAAATCTCTGCTAGATGCCATATGCAACACAGCACAGCTGCCGTGGGATCTGGTTTCATTAGTGACTTCCTGCAGCTCTGTACTGTTGCTGAGACTCAGCTATTCTTCTTCACTTCTTTCAGTTTTCTCCTCCCTCGTTTATTCTCAATAGAGTCATATACTGTAAGGTACATCAGCTCTCATGTCTTTTCAAAGAAGTTTTCAAAAGAACTGGTACTCTTAAAGCATGGATGGATGAATGTATCCAGTTTCACAAAAGTACACATAATTGACTGGAAAGAGGGCAGTTTAGGCAATGGCCTCGGTTCCAGCAGGTAGCAGGGTTGCATTTGTGTCTTGCATGTCAGCAGATTATTTACACAGCCTGAAACTGCAGTGAAAGCATTGATGGAGAAGGGAAGGGACTGCCATAATTTTAGAGGAGGGGCACACAATGTCTATGAAAATTCAAAAATGAGGGCATATGCTGAAACTGGCCATATTGTGCTCTCTGAGATGCTCTGCAAAGATACCAAGTTGCACAGGTTTCACAGAGTGCAATTTGGCTTACTATATTTTGTATAGAAAGTTGTTTCCAGAGATGTGCTGCTTTTGTATAAGGATGTTTTACCTGATCTGTTTAGAACAGTGGCTCTTCGTGCAAATGTTCTTTCTTTATGACTGCACAGTCATAGTGACGGCTTGTCAGGGCTATATTATCAGAAAAGTAATGCTGCTGATTTAACAGGAGCTTACAGCTACCTAGGAGTTTCCTCCTTTTATATTTAACCTTTCAATTTGGATTAGACTCCTGAGGAGTGTTTTGTCTTGCAGTCATTTATTTGCCCTTTTTTCCGTTAGTTTACAAAACATGATCTATTCCTTTTGAAATGCACAAAATAATATTTTATAACAGACATTATCACTTCAATCTTTCAAATAGCTATGACTTCTAAGTATTTCTTGGATAGAGATTTGGATTTGACACATAAGTCTTTTCATAGTGTGAAATCTTTCAGCATTTTGATAGCCTAGTGAAAGTCCATTTTCTTTTGTCCAGATTATCACAGTTAAGTATATGCGGCTTTTGAAGAAAGCACAAGGTGATTGTTTTCCTAACTATTTGCCTCTCAATTTTCTCCTGCCTCTGTGCATGATTGTGTAAGTAACATTAGAGGAGTGTTCAGTCTCTGAGGCTACAATTCTAGTAAACTGAAAAGTGGAAAGGAATGTTCCCAGCCTCTGGGTTTCAATTGCCTTTACTCCTAAATTTTTCAAAAGGTCCTAGGGATGTTTTTGGCTCACATCAGATATCACTCTCCTGGACAATACCCAGCTATGGCCTGAGGACAAGAAAGGGGTGAAAAACCTTCCCACTGGGCAACCTGAATTCAGGGACCTTACTTTGAAGGGCAAGAGTGTGATGATGTGAAGCCAAGTGCCAGTTGTGCTCACTGTCAGAGAATGGTTCCATGCATGTTTAGTTTATTAGTTCAGATACAATTTGAGTGGTATTAAAGGACCTCTACCTCTTTGATATTTGAAGGCCCAGTAAAATGCCATCTCATTTCAAAGGAACTGATAATGGACATAAAGAAACTTCGAAGCACCAAGTAGTTCTGTGACAATTCGCAGCATAATTCATACACTTGAGGTCAGCTACATCCTCATCTCATCTAGGGTATGTAAGCTCGGAGCTGTCTGGCTTCGCTGAATTTGAGTCTTCATAGGAGAGTCTCTTGTTACATTGTGGAAAGTATTCAAAGAGAAAGAAGACCAACTCAGCCCAATTTAATTTGGCCTGTTTTAGCACAACCACTCTCTTTATCTGCAATGAAATATTTGGTTTCCAGCCACTTGTACAGTTACTCTAGTTCTAACTTACATAGTATAGAAACAGAAAAAGGCATCAGATGGTAATTCTTCATATCAGCTGTCTCAACAGACTGATGACAGCACCCATGTTGCCATCCAAATTAGCATCTTCAAAATTTCATGGCTTAGGGACCAAGACCAAATAGATGATGACTAACACGACTGACTCAAAACTTGCAGGTGATAAAACAAGAAAAGCTGGTACATTTGTCACTGTTTTACTTAGTTTTACCATCTGAAGGCTACATTTCTCATCTCAACTAGCTTAAGTTTCTTTTGAGAGACAAGCTACACTAAAGACAAGTTACAGCACCTAAAAATGTGGTCCTGAAATGAAAGGTTTCTGAATGTATCTTGAGATTGTTGTACATTAGGGACCTGACTTCTGCCTAGCTAGAAGTGATTCTTACTTTGACTCCTTACATGAGGATTTGGATTTCTTTCTGAAAAATAGATGCTGTTTCCGTTAGATATAATGGGCCTGGAGTCATTAAGTGAAATTGTGAGGTCTTTGTTCATATTAGAGGAACTTAACAGTACCTCTGTGTTTAAAAGCTACTGGTCCATGAAATTTTGCAGAGACGACATGCACTGAATAAAAGAAGCAAGACCTTAAGGAGGCATATTGTACACAGAGATGGCTTTGCATGTTCGTGTGTGCCAGAATTGAAAGCTGCCTACGCAGCATCTGTATTTGACATGGCATCATTTGGTATGGGACAGCCTTTGTGGCAAACAGCTATAATGTTTTTCAAATGCAGATCTTGGTTGTCTGCATTGCTGCTTCTAAAAATTAACAGAAACTTTGCCATAATAGAAAGGGATTCCCAGGTAGATAACAGAGCTTTGATGATTATTTATTCACGTGAAGCTCTGGATGTGATGATAACTCCAGCTGAATCAGGGTAGCCATTGCACTCACTGCAATAACTAAGCAATACAGCTCAGACAAAGAAGTAGGCACCTTGTGCTCTGAGGGATTTGAAGGGCATCTGAGAAAGCTGACAGAAGATTTGAAAAGATAAACATTATTTACCAACTTTACCATCATTTACCAACAATGACAAACCTCCAAAAAGTGAACTGTAAGTCTTGAGTCCACAAAGTGGAGAAATAAAATCCGGGAAATAAAAATCTGTATTGTGCACAGGGAAGCCTGTTGATCAGGACCAAAGACACAAGGTTGCTACGAAGGAATGACAAACGGAATACCTCTGTCAAGAAAAAGCTAAGAAGATTCTGGTTATTTATTCAGACTAAAGGAAGCCCAGAATATTGTCTGCTAATGTGGCATCCCTACGAGGAGCTGACTGGTGGCCAGACTAAGTACCATGCAAGCTTGTCTGGTGGTGTTCTGTGTTGTGTGCCTGTAACACTTTCCATAGCACCACTTACAAGAGGAATGGACGGAGTAGGATGCACAGAGGTTGCTTGGAGTACCTATCATAGTAACAGCATATCAGTCCAGCCTGATATAGTAACAAGCACACAGTAAATAGTTTGGGTGTGGAAAAATAGCCCTGCCAGAGTTGTATATCTTGACTATAAATATCTGGGCACATGAACTTCTAGTACTTACTGAAGACGTTTTACCTCTCCTTCTGCTTTGGATTAAAAATCATCAACTTCTTAGAAACAAGACCAGCAACTCAGTCAGACAAGGATTTTCTAACTCCAGAGAGATATCAACAGCCTCAAAGTAGTAAACAGGAAAGTTAATTGCTGCTTCTCTTCTACCCGTTCCTCTTGAACAATTTGTCATATCTGATTGAGACTGGCTGATTTTATAGTGCAGATGACAGGTCTAGGCAGGCAGCAGTGCTTGTACAGTAGGACTAGGAGGGAAGCCCAGGCAAAACTCTGCCAGCTCAAGAAGTTAAAACAGTTTTGCATATGAAAAGGAAACCATAACTAATTAACACCAGGCAGGTGGTCTAGCTGGAAAACTAAAATCCAAACTAGATCACAAGGGAATATGGGACTTGGCAGATGAAACTGTAGCTGAAATCATCTCCTAAGACCAGCCAAGTGAGAGCAGAGCCAACTATCCCTATGAAAAAATATGCCTGTACTAGTCATTTCTGGGAAAAACAAGCCAAGGACAAATGACTGCAGCTCTCAGAATCAGCATGATTACATTTAGTCTTCAGGACTTTGTTTCTAAAAGGGTTTTTTGTTAAATGCTAATCTTATTTGGTCAGATTCACAGTGAGATCAAAATCAGTTTTCATGGTGCTTTAAGGGAAACAGCAGGGAAGGTGGTTGGGGGGGTATCAAGTATTAAAACAAAGAGGAGGGTGTGAAAATCGGTCTCAAATTTTGGTGAGACTTGGAGGAAGCAATATACCCTGCTGAGCTACAAAAGCAAAAGCAGATACCAGCAAAATACAGAGCTGGCTAGATATCAACTACAGTATCAGGGACTGTTACCAGGACAGTGGGAGAAGGTTTTAGTTTGGAGCAAAGAAATGAAGAAAGTGAGATTTCTGAGGTGAAAGGCTCTGCTCTTTTACTGAAAATAATGACTGATCAAATACAAACACAGCATCTTAAAATTTACCATGAGTAGGGAATGGACTTTGGGAAACTGAACACCCAGATCACATTTTCTATTGGTGGCCCTTAGGGATACAGAAATGATTCCCTCCTCTCAAACTCCTGAAATGTAATTCTATGACATACCTAAATGTGAGAGTAGACTGATGGAGACTTACCTACAAGCTAGAGAAATAGGTGATAGATTTTGCCTTTTAAAAACTTATGAGAGCTTGCAAATGTGTAATGTAACAGCAAGTACAAAGCCCCATCTCTTTCTGCTGCTTCAGGTAGATTATTCCACTGAACTCACTATACCAGTGGTCAGAGTATGCATAGCTCCCCATATGAAAATCTTCATCTATGCATTTGAAGCACACAAAAATTACAGTATGTAAGGTCAATTGACTGTAGTTTAATGGAGTCCTTTGGCAAGCAATTCAGTAAAGAGCTAATTGCAATCAGCGAGCAGGAAAAGTAGCTCTTTAGCTTTAATCAGCCTCATGGTACCATTTATACCTTCTACTGTAAACACTGTTATGGTAATTCTGTAACAATTCACATTCATACTTCACTTAGATTATGATTGTTCTCATTTACACTGCAAGGCTCACATGTAGTCACTCACATATGTATAGCATTACAAGCCTAAAATATACAAAGTTCTTAGTTGGTCAATAATGGTGTAACCTACTACTGCTAGGTAGAGCCCAAGTACTTGTGTGAAATCCCTGCCTTGCAAATATTTTTCAGCCATATTTAAATATGTACAAGGCAAGGCACAAAATACTAAGGGATCAGGGTTTGCTTGCAAAGAAAGTTTGCAGCATGGAATGCTGCATTCTGCTAAATCAAACTGGAGTACATGAAGAGCAAGCCGTCTTCGTATCTGCATTGCTGGCTCATTGGACTTTCTGCCAGCCTTGAGTTCCACGTTATGCAGGCCACTCAGAGTAAACAAGGCAAGATAAACTTCAAAACTCATCAGTATGGTTTGACCTAAGCCATTAACTGTGCATTAAAGTAGACTAGGAAAAACTTGACCATATTTACTGCTGACACTGTGTTGGCGTAGAAAACATCTGTCAGGGTGAGTAACATCTTCTGGCACCACAGGGTTTGTAAGGTAAATGTGTCATGCAGAAGGGAAATGAGCCCATACATAACAACTGGTTCTTCCCTTAGGGAGAAGAAAGGAGAAGTGATTTGTCACAAAAGGCTTAGGAAACTATTTCATCTAGAAGACAGCAGCATGGAGGGGGAAAAAACTAAGATTGGGAGGACATAAAAAGGGCAGAGTTAATACCAGAAGTTAGAGTGGCAGCATGAGAATATATTTTATAGCTCTTAATGTGTGAGAAGAGCTGTCAAGCTTTGGCATCAGACTGGGAATAGACCATGTAGGAGTTAGCATCCATTTCATTAATATAAAAGGAAAGTTTAATCTCCCTTTCATATCATGTTCTCACTAATTAAACTGCTCCCAAGATATTGCCATACTAACTTTTTTTTTGTGTCCCTCCCCAAATCCTCAGTTCATAAAAAAAAAGCCTATTAAAAAAAAAAAAGGACAGAAAAGAAAAGGAAAAAAAGACCAATTTGGCAACTGGGCAGTCAGAATCTCTCTTCTTTACATGTTCTAGTTTGAGCAATATACTGTCCTGCAAATAGGCAAAAAAAAAAAATTGTCTTAATGGGAGCTAAACCAGTGGAATACCATTGTTTAAAAGCTCCATACCATCACTGACCTACTGTGGTAAATTACCTACTCAAATCATTTGAGAGCCTTTGTGCACAGAAGAATGATGGACTAAGTTAAACAGTCATCATAATCTCTATAGAAACACTTCTCATTGTCTTGAGGGAATCATCTGAATCTGTAAGAACCTTTATTACTTATATTAAAATTATTCTCTTGGACAATTATCATACCTGTTGACTTGGGCTTTCACTTGAAACCAAGATATTAAAAAACCACCCTGAGGTGATCTTTGTAAAACTTTTAATTATTGAGTTAAATAAAACATCAGTTGTCTTTTAATGAAAGATGTCACTGTACTCAGCCTTTCCCTTGGGTTTACCAGGTGTGTTCAAATTAACACTTAGAGACATCTCTGTTATTATAATTTTTACATTATAGTGCCAGATAAGTGCTTGTTGTATTCTAGAGAGAAAGAGATACATTTGGACTACTTAGCAATGTAAATGAATATCACAGGAAAAGAGGCTTTAGGAGAATGAAAGAGAAGACGGTCAGTGTTTGGCTCCCATAGAGCAAAGCTGATAGTCTGTATTGCAAACTAAGTGCATGGCTACAGAAAAAGCCAAGCATTTCAATAAGAACATCAAGTAATGTCTTCAGCCACAGTCACCTAGCCAAACCCTATTCTCAGACCAATTTCATAGAGGTGTCAGATCTGAAATATTCCCAAACCACAGGAAAGAAATGCCCAGGGCTAGACTTTTCCTCTACCAGGATACAACTGCTGTTCATACGGCATCAAGCCCAGGCACACTGAGAATCCCATTATGGCCTTATTGTGCATGCAGTCCAAGGGAAGAGCGTCAAAAATGGCCTGGGAATCACATTATGGAACTTCATGAGGTTTGCCTGGAGGCCTTAGGTGCTCCCATCTCTGTCAGGGCATATGTTGACTGCATATGTTCAGGGCCCTGGCCCCTGGCAAGGACAAAGGCAGCACTGGAGGCAAGTCCCTGCTTTGTGAAGCAGGAGTGGTCCTTGACAGGATGAAGTACTTCACTGATGTAAAGTATCTTCTCTGTCTTTAACTAGCAGCATAGTGACAGGGTAACATTTTGCCATCTGAATGCTGTTGTTTCATAACCACTTAAAAGTTAAGACAATGGGTGCCCTGTGAGGGAGGCAATATAGGCTTAGATGATACATGTGCTACTGCTGGACTTGGCCCAAGGCACACTTTGGGTGAAACCAGAGTCATCCCATTGGCCTCCCTGGGATTTGGATGATGCCAGTTTGGCTCCCTGACCACCAGGCACAGTTTGTACTGTTCATGTAGATTATATTGTTACCCTTTCCAGCTCGAATAGCTATGCCAAAATAATCGGAGGCTTGAAGGTTATTCTCTTTAAGAGGAGAATTGATGATGAGTCACATAGCTTGTTTGTAGTTCTGTCTGCAAACCCTGTGTGCCTGAACCCAGGTAATATTGAGTAGGAGACAACTTCCATTCTGCCAGCAATATTTTTAAGAGAGCTTCCCCACAAAAGCTCTTTTTCACCTCCCTTCCTCCCCAACTATATCCCACTTAATGTAGAGCCAAAACCCTTCCACACAAACATTTTAACATTTTTGAGCATTTTAACACTTTTGCCTTGGATTAGAGGCACAGGCTTTTCTGTTTTGAGGCTGCTATAATTTCACTTACATGCTTTCACAGAGAAATTTCATAGTTTTTTACAGCATTTTTGAAGTAAGGGTGGCAGCTTAGTCCACTGCCTTCAGTGAATTTATGTCTGGCTCTTTTCAGTCAGCCTGTTTAACTGTAGCCGTTCCTCACACTGCATGATTCTCTCTCTCTATATTGCTCTTCCATTTGGTATCGAATTTGCTGCACATTTTGTGTATTTTATGCATTATGAAAATCAATAAAACAAATTGAACAATGAAATGTAATGAATAACAACTGAGAGGCAGCAGCTGTTTCTTTTTAAGATGCTATTAATCTCCATTACCATAGCCAACAGCTCGTCAACAACAATAGTTACCAAGACAGACTTACTGCCCTCATTACTAACGTTGAATCACTGAAAAACCTTCTCAGCTGCAACATTGCTGTGAGTGATCTGAATCCATTCAGTGAAGCTCCTATACCAAAATCAAGGATTCTCTGTGCAGGATTGACTTCAAACACCCAAATATATGGAATCAGTCCATGAAGTGATTTAACTAGTGCAGCCAAGGCCCTTTCCGTGTTTGCTTATCTGCCCAGGGACACACGAGAAAGTTTGGGCAAACCAGCTCCAGGTGGGAAGTACTGCACATAAATTACAGTATGGTAATCCCTTCCACAGATGCACTCATTTCGGTGTAGAATGGTTTAAAGTTATTGAAGTTCCATGCCACCAGGATTTATTTACATTTCCTGTGGGAGGTTGTGGTTTGATGTTACAAAATGGACAAAGTGATACCACCTTAAAAGGAATTTCCCCAGCTAAAAAAAAAAATCTCCAACGCAAAACATGGTCAAAAAATATTTTTAACTGATTTTACATCCAGATCAGTTCACCAATCGTATTTACAATGAAGTTACACAAATAGCACACTAGAAGCTCTCCTTTTTTTCAGGTGAAGTTTGTTGTGGATAACTGAGTTTTTATTTCTATGTTTTACCTAGAACAGTTAAGGGCAGTCCCATTGTAATTAATCTTGTTCAATTCTGCCCTTCTTCTCATATTGTGATTGCAAAAGTAATTTCAAATGAATTGCCTAATTAGCTAAATATGTACATCCATAGTTAAGACAGAAAAAAGAGAATGTCTATTCATAAGGTTCATTCATCATCCTGTACTTTCACAAATCCTTTTAGTATTTGCACAGTTGCCATGAAACCTAATGAAGAATCAGTGAATAATGTGAAGACAGTAGAGTCTCCCTGGTTTGTGAGGTGTAGTCCAAGAAGAATCAAGGTCACTCTACTGGGATTGGTGTATTTGGTCAGTGTGTACTCTGGATATGTAGCATCTCAGAAAACACCTGGGATTGCAAGTGTCTGTAATCAATCTTATAGCTCAGAGAGATCTATGTGGAGATAGGAAAGTTAAAGACAGGTGGGGAAGAGTTGGAACCAGAGTGTGAATAAGTGTGTATGAAGTGGAAGAAAAGAGTGTGAGAGGCCAGTCTGGAGCCATAGCATTTGAAATCCCCCAAGGAGCTCCAGGAAATGGGCCATGGTTTGGCAATCTCAGGACCTAAATCTGGAAGTGATCCCTTGACATGGGGTTAGACTGGAGCTTCTTGCTGCAATAGGGAAAACTTCATTAATTCTACAAAAACACAGAAGGAATTACTGAGCTGGCACTGTCTGTCCAAGTAAGCAACAATGACCATTAGTCCACTTTGCTGTTGTTGGATATACTAGATAAATAGTGGGAGATCTGCTGTCAAGGTACATGGGATAATTCAGAAGTATTAATCTCCATTTCTAATGACTAAGTTGAAACAATTCCAGTGGACTTGAAAATATTTGAAACTATTTAAAAATTCACTTTCACTATACCTCTTTTCTGTTAGGATTATGTCAACATTAGTCAGTAACATTCTTTGAACAATAGACTAGTGTCCAGCTCCCTGGCAAAACTCACCTTGATCTGTATTATCATTCAGACTCCATCTGAAAACATTAATTTAAACAAGAAATAGAGACTAAAATAAAATTCCATTCATGCTTAACTCTTCAATGTGGTTTTGAAAAACCTTTCTACTTTAGCCAGTCTTATGTTACATGCTGGATGGTCTTTGCTTTGACCACCTCATAAAAAAGGCTCATAAATACTTTTCATGTGTTATTTAAACTAGCGGTACTCCCTGAGGCACCATGCTTTTGTTTTTAAAAATCCTTTGTGTATTCCTAAAACATTTCCAAACCAGTAGCAGAGGTAAATATGTATTTTAACCCAGGAAAGTTATGTTCTATTGATATCAGAACACACATTTTCTTACTTCATCCTGATGAGAAAACATTTCTAGCAACTTTCACCTGATTTATGTGCTTATTTTCACTTATAGTGAAAATAACTGAACTTATTTTACCTGACTAGATGCTTTCCAAAACAAAAAAAAAATATATTCCTAGTATGCTATCATGGGCACAAGCAAAAAACCAGGAGCCTCTCCCCTTGCTGCTGCTTGAGAATGCTTTGAAAGAAGGAGGGATGCATAAAAGCAGCACTGGGATGGGTGACAGCTTGCCTGGAGAACAGTGTGACAACTACAGGTGTGACAGGCAGTGACTGTAGGCATGTAGAGCAGGTGAGGAGATGGGAATTCAAAATTTCACCTAGCATAAGAGATGTTTTAATTCCCCAGGTGACAAGTATGTATACCAGTAGAATTAAGTTCTACTGCAACAGAAGAATCTGGACTCACGACAAATGGGAAACAAAAAATATACAGCAATATTGATGGAATATCATATTTAGAAAAATGAAATGTAAAGTAGGGTTTAAACCAAAATTATTAGAAATTACACAGGCAGAATAGGCATCAGGCAATTGGATAAACCCAGATATTCCAGTAAATCTAGAATGATTTTTTCACATTCCAGTTCTGATCCCAATGTAGCAGGGCCCAACAGGGCAAGAAAGCCCCTATAAAACTGCCTTTTGGCTCACAGCCTGAGCATATTCTTGGCAATTTATAACATGTGAGTTTCTTTGTACTATCACAAGTTAGGACAGGAATGACATCATCCTGAGTGAGACAGGCATTGTCATTCCAGCCTCCTTGAAAGATCCAGGCTGTGGTGCCCACACAAATATACTGAAAATAAAATGAGCAGAGAGAAGGATTTCCAAGCTAAATGTTTTCCTTAGGTTCTGCTGCTGTGGTGGGGTACTGGGCTTGCATGGCCACATTTCAGTAGCAGGGGGTGCTACAGAGGTGGCTTCTGTGAGAAGCTGCCAGAAGCTTTCCCCATATCCAACAGAGCCAATGCCAGCTGGCTCGAAGGCAGACCCACTGCTAGCCCAGGCCGAGTCAGTCAGAGATGGTAGTAACACCTCTGTGATCATATATTTAAGAAGTAAAAAAAGTTATTTTGCAGATGTAACTGTGCTCAGAGATGAGAGGAGTGAGAATATGTGAGAAGAACAACACCGTAGGCACCAAAGCCAGTGGAGAAGGAAGGGCAGGAGATGCTTCAAGTGCTGGAGCTGAGATTTCCCTGCAGTTAATGGTGAAGACCATGGTGAGGCAGCTGTGCCCCTGATGCCCATGGAGGTCAGTGGGGAAGCAATGGTCCACCTGTAACCCATGGAGGACCCCATGCCAGAGCAGCTGGATGTCCAAAGGAGGCTGTGATCCTATGTGACCCCGTGCTGAAGCAGGTTCCTGGCAAGGGCCTAGGGACCCATGGAGAGAGGAACACATGCTAGAAGAGGTTTCCTGGTAGGACTTGTGACCCTGTGGAGGACCCATGCTGGAACAGGCTGTTCTTGAAGGACTCTGCTGTGGAAAAGGACTTGTAGGTCATGGAACCATTTGTGAAGGACTATAGTCTCTGGGATGGACTCAGACTGGAGAAATTCATGAAGAACTGTGTCCTATGGGAGGGATCCCATGCTGGAGCAGGGTAACAACTCTCCTCCATGAGCAGCCACAGAAACAACCTGTGATGAACTGAACATAACCCTCATTCCTCGTCTCCCTGTGCCACTGGCAGGGATACAGTAGAGCCTGGGGAGGAGGGAGGAAAATGTTTCTAAGATTTGTTTTGCTTCTCATTATCTTGCTCTGATTCTGATTGGTAATAAATTCAATTAATATCACCAAGTCGAGTCTGTTTTGTTCATGATGGTAATCAGTGAGTGATTTTTCGCTGTCCCCATCTCAACTCATGAACCCTTCATTTTAATTTCTCTCCCCTGCCTATTTGTGGAGCAGAATGATAGGGCACCTTTGCTCAGCAACTGGCATCCACCCAGGGTCAACCCACTAGAGGTGATACCTGTTTTGACACACAAAGATCATCTGGTACAAGGAATAATCTTTTTGCTCAAGAAGTTTGCAATCTCTGCCAGCACATGACAGGCTTTTAAAGGTTCACATTTCTTTAATGGATATGTCCCTATTAAGCAATTTTGCATTTGTTAGAAGAACCTGCCAAGCTCTAGCTTTTGCTGAGATGTATCATTAAGACTCACAACTTTAGCAGTAGCTGACTTGCTAGGCACTGTATTTTAGAACAAATATCACAGAAAATGGTTTACACATTATTTTTAACAGTTGTTTAATCAAATACTCATGTTGTCAAGACTTTCTTTCCATTTATCCTCACAGGTTTTAAAAAATAAACACTGAGGAAACAAAATAAACTCCCTGTACTACTTGCCCAACCATCTGAGTTACTGGGTAGCCTATCAGGCATGAGAAAAATGTGAAAGAAAAAGAGATATATGAAGAGTTGAGGATTACATTTAGCAATGAAGCAAGAAAAGTGGCACTAGAACTCATCTAATAACACTAGATTTGAAGCATTTTTTTTCTGTATAACTGTTTCTTCCTCCCTCTCTCCCACTCAGATCATTCTCCTCAGACAAAATAAAACCTTTCACAACACCCTTACAATTCAGCTGGCACAGTAGCTCTAGGATTCAATTCCAGCTCAAATTTCATGAAATGTGATTGGCTGGTGGACTGTAATTATCTGTCACACACCTTGGCAGTTGCCAATGTGGGAGTCATGGAGTGGAGTTAGGAGCTTTGCTTGTAGGAGGCTTTCTCCTCCAGATATGTTGCCAAATTCAATAAGAGATGAGGTTCCTCCTTCATTGCAATTTAGAAGGATGGGAGAGCAAGAAGTGTCATCTCCATATACTTTTGCTGTGTGGTCACTAAGGATGATCATTTGCTCTACCTCTTATTGTACCCTACACACTACATGGAAAGCCAGAGCTGGGCCACAGTGGTACTCTCTCAAGGGACACTGAAGTTCAGCAGAAGTTGGACTGCCTGTGAAATATCAGGACATCTGTTTGACCCACTGGGATGCATGGTGAGTAAAGAAAATAAAACAATTGAATTAGAACTAACAGCAGAATTAAAACACAATAAAATACTGACATCACTGAAACCATGTGACCTCTTTGTATATTGAAGAAATACACAATGCTTGTATTTCCATGTATTTCCATGATGTGCATTGGTTGGAGGACGAGAGTTGGTAAGGATAAGAGCTTTTTCCTGCTGGCCATATTCATGCTTTGCTTTCCTATGGAACCTAGGGGAGTGACCAGGGGATGCACATACTTTACAACTCTTCATAGGGTTCAGTATTTTAGCTCTAGTGCTGTCACTGCAACAAGTGAAAATCTCTGATTCAGAGGAGGGTCATGGCTGTGCTCCTGTCAGATGAGCTTGGCGGCTCCTGCCATGGAGCACTACCTGCTCTCCTTTCCACTCTGGAGCAAGGTGCGTTAAGCCCCAAGCAAACTATGACAACTTGGACTCTAAAATGAACTACAGGTCCATGCAACATGCTCTTTAAGACAAACAATATCTCCTAGCCTGGCTGACCCTTTCTCCCAGACTGCGGCCTGTGTTTAGTTTCTGAGAGATAAGTACTTTTATTTTTAAAGATCCAGAACAGTTGCCATCTACCACACAACTTCAACTTCTCTTAAATAAAGGAATAGTAGAATACTTGCAGACTCATGCAGTCAGCATCTGGCAAGCTGAAATGCTGTGGCAAAGTTGCAGAGACCACAAGCTAGGTTTGTGGATAGAGGTTTTACCATTACCCTATTTTGTTTTTTGTGTCTTTGGCCTTTTTCAGCAGCTCACTGTAGTGTTACTAAAATGTAGTTCTTTTGGATTTACTGTCTGTGCTACAGACTTGAAGATTTTGGGAGTTCTGACAGAACAGAACATCAGTGCGGTTGGATAAATAAAATGACACATTACATAGGTTCAACTTTTGGTTAAGTAATTTCAAATTATAACTGTGCCTTTCTCTTTATATTTGTTTGCCTTTCTCTTTGAAGGAAAGAAAGCTACAAACCACCATAGGTTTATAAGAATATATGAGGATGTCTGAGTTGGTTACAGTCTGAGTGCTAGGGCTCCAAAATTTATTTTTTAATAGGCCATATCACTAACAGCATGCTTAATCTATGTTTCTTAGAATCATTGACTAATATTATTTATACATTTAATGCAAGTGTTTCTTTCTGGTATTGAATAGGTAGGCTTAAATTTTGCATGCTTTTGTTAAGGAGTGTTGTAGTGTGTTTGAAACAAAGCCTTTCTTCTAGCCATAGACATAAATACATGGTATTTTTTTATTTTACCCAGGCCACCTTTGGTAAACACTGAACACAAAGATGAAACATAAAATTCTCTTTCAAGTGAAGATATAAAATGAATGAGACATGAGGACCTGACATGTTACTCAGTGACTTAATTTGAATCTAATAAACAGGAATCCAACCTGCATAGAAGAGCCAATATGCCACGACAGCAAGTTGCAGATTTGCCATTTCACATTCTTGCAGAATTCCTACAATGGCTGCTAACACAGGCAATTACTGACATGAGCTGAGCAATGCAATCTGAAGATACATGAAATAGGGCTGTATATGCAATAGCTTGAACTCAGCATGGCAGAGCACTCCCAATGTACCTGGTGTCGAGGCTGTTGAGTGAGATGGGCACAGACACAAACACTGCTGCTTCTGCTTCTCCATTCATTGTGTCACATGACTGATATAACAGGAAAGCAGGTGATAGGTCACTAAAATACTGATTTCTGCATAAACACAGATTCACAACAGAGCATGTGAAGATGGTTGGGAAGGACACATGGTGGTCCTGGAGCCATTTGGGATTTCCTCATACCCATACAGATACTGACTGCAGGTGATGCTGAAAGTGAAATCCAAGTGACAGGGAATGAAACACATGGGTTAGAGATCTGTGGAATGCTTGTTACATGTGTTTAAGCATGCTTATGTGCCAGTTCAGCCCCTAACACACTGCATCTTAGCTTTTTTTCACTTAGTTACCCTCTTGCAGATTAGAAGTGATGTAATTTGGCTATTTAGGTGGATTAGTAAATCAAAAGGCCAAAATCCAAATCTCAGTAATTCTACTAAACTGTGGAAATAATAGGATTTAACCTCAGACTGCAGCTGTTGCTCTCTTTTGATTCAAAGTATGTTTGAAGGGGGTCTACTTTTCATTTCCAGTTAGAATGGAGTGGATGAAATGATTTTTTTCCATGAATGAGAGCCAAAATCTCCCTATGTTTTATGCCTCTCAATGAACAGGAACCTTTGAATGTCAAGCTGCAAGTCTAAGGAAGTGCAATGAACAGACTGTTTTGCAGGCAGCATTCATAGCTCATCTTCAGATTCACGTTACATAATGAAACATTTAAAATAGTCTGTTCTTTTACATAGTGATTAGGTCATCATTTCAAATAAGACTTTTATTTCTACAAAATTATTGGCAATTAGTTTGTCATCTGGATAGTAAAACCATCTGTCTGGAGTTATTCCCATCAGGAAACTGAGGATTTAAAAATCCCATGTACTTCCACACTTTAGAATGATACCACAAATATTCACCAGAAAGCCACTGTCTAAGAATTAAACCAAGAGTCTTGTGGAACAGACTTCTTTTGCCAGCATGTTTTTAAATTTGCTATAATGGTTTTAGAAAACTGACCAGAGACAACATAACCATTCAAAGTCCTGCCAGAGACCTACAAAAGATTTGAACATCAGTCTATATGTGGTACAGATGAAAGAGCGATTAGAAGCCTGTGGAAAATATCAGTATCTGAACTGTAACTTTTTCTGCACATTTCAGGTGCAGCATTATTCATTTCAGAACATTATATACTATAATGAAGTATTAAATATCTTCTGTCTCAGATGTCAATGTTTAAAACATCGGGGTATTGTAGAATATGGAGAAAGACATTGCACAGATTAAGAAGAAATTAAAACGGCAAGAACAGGATCATAGAAGATCTGTTCTTCACAGACAAATGTGGGAGAAAATATGCTTAAGAAAAAAAAAGAAAAAAGAAAAAGAAAAGAAAAAAAAAGGAGTATGAGATCAGTATCTTCTCTCATCACCCAGTGTCCCAGCTCAGGACTTGGACTGCTCAGCAGGAAAGAGGATAAACTCCAAACCACATTCCCAAGCAAAACATGATTCATGAACAAAATAAAAGTCTTCAGTCAAAGCTCTGGCTTGGGGCTGTCATAGCAATCACCAGGTTTGTCTTGTTTCTATTTCTAGTGGAAAAAAAGGGCAAATATTAAGCAAAAAGCACAATAAGCTTTCAGGGTCTGCTACAGTTACAGATCTGCACAGATGCCCACAAATTTCATTGAAACCAATAGGTGACCCAATGTCTTCAATTTTTAATAGACAGGTTTTGATGGAAATTCAGTCTCTGACTTCAAAGAATTTCAATTCTTCTTACCTCTAAGAAGGAAAAAAACCCGTAATTCAGCAACTGGACTTCTCAACTGTCACTTAACACTCCTATTGCCTGTGTTAAGCAAAAACAACCAATAAACAGAAGAGAACTTTCATTCCCAAGAAGATACCAACATTGGCTCTGTTACCTTCTTGGGACACTCATCTCTTGGTTTGGTTCTGCTGGGAAATGCCCAAAGACCCTCAGCAGAAGCTTCAGACCTGATGGTTCACACAGCAGCTGGGGCAATGGGGAGATATTCTTGACAAATGGTTACAGAAGAATGAATTTCAATTGGACTATAGGAAAAACCAAAATAATGCAAAAATTCACAAAATCTTATTTTTTTCTGCATGCATTTTCCATTTAAAAGGGATAATGCAACCTTGCTTACTTCTGGTTTAATTTTAGTTTGCTGACATTTCCTTGTTTTCTAGACAACTAAGTATATAGTTTAGGGTCCTTTTTTGTTGTTTGTTTGCTTATTGTTCTTTTTTTCCAAATCCTCTTCAAAAACTTTCTGTCCTAAAAAAAAAAAAAAATCCAGGAAGGCACTTTCTGAGTATAAATCTGGGTGGTTTAAATTGAATTTCAATCTCTCATTGTATAAGAAGGTATCACGAGCAGCCATAGAGAATTTACCTGCTGTATAGTGGAGATACTACTGGACTGACCCCCTGTGACTGCAGATTAGCGACAAGTACCAAATAGCATGTAAATAGACCTGTATGACACAGATGCTGTGCTGAATTTTAAGTGAGTCACATATAAATAATGACTGCATAGATAGATTTAGAAGCTGAAGCACGAATTTAATGGAAATTTAATAACCCCTTCTGGAATTATAGCATTTCTTGAAGTAAAACGAAATGTCATGTTTGTTCCTATTCAATTGCTTGTCTGGGTACTGAGAACTGCATTTGTTTATTCTGGAGAGGTGTGTTGCTGGTTTTGGCTGAGATAGAGTTAATTTTCTTCACAGCAGCTTGTATGGGACTATGTTTTGCATTTGTGCTGAAAACAGTGTCGATAACTCAGGATGTTTTAGCTATTGCTGATTGGTGCTTGCATAACATTAAGACTTTTCCTGCTTCTCATCCCAGTCAACCAGCAACCAGGCTTAGGGTACACAAGGAATTGGGAGGGAACACAGCTGGGACAGCTCACCTAAACTGACCACAGCGATATTCCATACCATACGGCATCATGCTCTGCATATAAAGCTGGAGAAAGAAGAAGAAAGAATGGGACGTTTGGAATGATGGTGTTTGTCTTCCAATGTCACAATTATATGTGATGGAGCCCTACTTTCCTGGGGATAGTTCAATATCTGCCAGCCCATGGGAACTGGTGAATTTATCCCTTGCTCTGCTTTGCTTGCATGCACAGCTTTGTCGTTAGGGATTAAACTGTGTTTGTCTCAACCCACGAGTTTCCTCACTTTCACTCTTCCAATTCTCTCCGCATCCCAATGCAGGGAGAGTGAGTGAGTGGCTGTGTGGGGCTTAGTTACCAGCTGGGCTTAAAATACAAGAGGAAGGAAAACAGGTATTGTTGCTCCTTCCTGCTGAATCTGTTTCAGTCCACCCAATGGATTTGGCTGGGGAGAGCAAAGGGCATCATTGTGATTTGGTGGTGTGAGCACATGCCTCAGACGCAGGAGCCTTGATTTAAGTGCCAGCTCCCAGGCAGTTCTGTATTCCAATTCTGTATTTTGCACTAAGCTGCTATACAGAGGCAAAGGGTTCTTGCTTTGAAAACATCATCCTTTTGTGCTTCACTGAGAGCCTGCATACTCACACTGCTGGTTTCTTCCCCTCCCATAGAACTCCTCCAGCTTTCTGAGAGCATTAACAGCAGGCAGCCTCCCACACAGATCTCGATAGGGTTGAAAACACACTTGGCTTAAAGTCTCCTGTGTCCTGTGTGAGTGGCCACTAGTCACCAAGCTTCTGCAGAGAGGGTGAGCAGCAGGTGCTGCACAGGACATGGGCACCTCCTATCATGTACCCCACCATAAGCAGTCTCCCATCCTGCAGGGGAAATGGATTCCAATCATCACTCAAGGGGAATGATGTGGTGCCTAAGGTCCAGGTAGGGACAGGATTTTGTGCACAGTTCTGGTGCCAGTAGCTGGCTTCAGCAGCTCCTCACTGAGACTCCCAGCTCTCTTAATGGAGAGCACACATGTCCAGCTGAAGCCTCGGATACCTGGCTGGTGGTCAGCCACAGCAACACTTAGCTTTTCTGAGCCTGAGCACTGACAAAATGCCTGGGTCATTCTGTGGCAGAACAAAGAAATTAAATTTACCTTCTTAAACATATTTTTTTCTGTTCTGGACAACTCATCATTCTTCCCTACTCCTTGCTTTTTGTTATTTTCTCTCAGATTTATTATCGTACATTTTCCAAATAAATTTATATTTTCTTTTTCTACTTTTCACCTTCTCTGCACTATATTGCCCTTCACTGCAGCTCCAACTACTTAGTTTAATGCAATTTCTAGATTTCACCTCATTTCTATGCCAGATTTGACATGACTTGGCATCGAAGACAATGAAGCAGACTGGGTCTTCCTTTGCAAATGATTCAACTCCCCCTTTGGAAAACAGTGCACTTGTACATAAGCCTGGAAATAGCAGTGTCAAAGGCCAGCCTTCCAGGAAGCAGTAGACAGCTGTCGCAAAATATTTCAAAGTGAGAGTGAGAAATAAAACCCAAACCACAAATACCTCTTCCCAGCTAAAACATTGCCAATAGTAGTGAAACAATGGGAAGGACAGAGCAGTAATAACATACTTGTTTGTGTCTTTGTCTGACTTACACAAGGTGTTAGTTGGCAACATCATGTGGCTTCCATTTGAGCTGACAGATCTGCATTTTCCTTTAGATCAATCCAAATAGTTTGGTTTTGTTCTGCTGTTCTAATACCACTACAAGGAACTTATAGCTACTTAAAAATCAGAAATGACAATGTAGAATATTAGTAAAAAATGATAAATATATTTTTCCCTGATGTATCAGAACGTGAAAGTTTATTTGTCCTCTTGTAAAGTTATATGCTGGCAGTTACAAAAATGGATGATTTGAGTAATCAAATATAAGAGTTTTATTTATCTTTCAGAGTTGTGCTGGAGAATGAGAGTAAGGGGCATTTTCTGTTGCAAACCATTTGCTTTAATGTCAGTTAGACAACAGGCTCAATGACACACCATTTCAACTCTGCTGTCTTAATGAAGCTTGGCAACATTCTCTCTCTCTCTCAATCTCTCTCTCTCTCTAGTTCACACAGTTAATGGCCTGTGAAGGGACTTCAGGACATTTAACCCAGAGATTTCCATCTTTTACTGTGACCTTCCTGGCACATGAAGGTGCACCCCAGCTGTGCAGAGGTAATGGAGACAGGGCAAGAGTTTCAGGAGAAGCCAGAAGAGGGACTGCAACCATCCTCCCCTTGATTGAACCATCTTCACCTGAGGTCCACATAGAGTCATAGCATACTGTTGTCCACCATGCTGCAGCCAAGCTACCATCCACACCACAGGTTTGGTGGGATAGGGTAGCCAAGAGCGTCTCACTAATCACTTGGCCCATCACATTCTTGGACATAATGCTGAACAGCTGCTGGGAGGCCATCTGGGAGTACTGGTTGCTCTATTTAGTGACCCTCCCTGGTTATCTACAGACACTTTTTGGAACCTTGCAACCTTCACACCTCTTTGATTATTTCATCCTGGGAGTTGACTGGTTTCCCTTCCATCCACTGCCATTTCCCGTTTCTCTTCTAGCCCTTTGCTTTCATGAGAGAGCTGGATGGTTTTGTTAGAGCCAGTCCCTGCCTAAATGGAGAATGGCAAAAGTGGCAGCTGTGCAGCCTTGCCATTAAAAAGAAACAGAGGAAGGCTGGGGCAGGATTGTGCCTCTCCATTGGTATATATTTTGGTTTGACTACTTTGGCAGAATGCAGAGTATAAATCAAAGGACAAAGCTCCCTCTCCACCCTGCCGAAAAAAGGGAGGAAAAACCCTGGGTACTTAAACTTAACTAGTTATATATTTACACAAAAAGGGAATATTAAAAGTAGACTACGATATAACACACACCTACACAAGTTAGATACGACAACAATCCTCTACCTCCCACCAAAAACAGATCTCATCACTCCGGATCCATAAAGCACGCCAAAAGTCACCTAGCAAGTTAAAAAAAAAAAAGAGAATAACAGTAGAATGTTTACCTCCCTGAACCAAAACAAAATGCGAAGTAACAGTGGGCAGCAGCCAAGGCCCACTTCAGCAGGACAGTGGCAGCGTGTCCTGTCTCTATCTTGGCCATGATGGGAACTGAGAGAACTCCTTCTACTCTACTGTATTTATACTTGAGATGATGTTGGAATATGGTATGGAATACCACTGGTCAGTAGAGTCAGCTGTGAGCTAGCCAGACCCAGATTGAGTCAGCTGACAATCCGAGGTCTATTCTGAAAAATAAGCCTAAATTTAGGCCTAGCTAAACCGATAATAGCATGTGACATGCCTCTTGACACTTATCCTCTACTCATGTTGCAATGCAGAATTCAAGAGTCACAACACCGAGAGAAGCTGAAAATTGAAGGAAAGGGCAAAGAAGAATTTCTAAAATATTGTATTAAATTGCATTGTAAGCATTTTTGAAGCAAAGGTACCACTCACTGAACATGCATTCCAGTCACGAGAGACAGAAATAATAATAATTACTATTTCTAATTTCACTTTCTTGGCACTATCTAAAAGTTGCTTGTGTTTTTCTTAGAAAGAAAATTATTACAGGTGAACATTATAATCAGTGAGCGTCTAAGAAATGGAAAGTTCAAGCTGTTACTGACATGCTCCAAAAGGCAGACCCCAAGTTTATGAGCTACTTACATCACAACATAATCTCCTTCACTTTACAGAAATCTTTGCTTTCTTACAAGGTTTTGATTTAAGAAGGGTCTTCATATGACACTCCTTAAAAAATAATGTTTTTTCTGAATATTGAGATGCTCAGAAAGAAAGCCACTGACTTTAGAGGGGATTTAAGTGCTTATTTTAAGTACTTACTGGAATAATTTCCAGCATCATTGGTGCTGTGCTGAAAACCTATAGACATAATTCAGCTCTGAGTATCCAACTTCCATGGTGGTGCCAAATACATAGAAGCAGGTCCTTGACTGGTCTTAGTTTTGCTTCCATTTGTTAGCTCATCAGCTTTAAAAGAAAGGGATGGAAATATAAACAAAGAGCTCAGTTTCGTTCTTTACATTATATACAGAAGTTTTTAAAGCTGCAATTGTGATTTGCCACTGTAAACTCAATGCTTTAATGGATTACAGGAGAATAATATACTGCATCTTGTTTCTTTTTCCTCAAAATGTCAGCAGTACTGTACATATAATCATTTTAAGATGCAGAAGTTTAAAATAAACGAGGGACCTAAGGCAATATTTTTTAATATAAGTATGTGTTTTCATGTATCAAAGGAGCTGCTTTACAGTGTAGTATATTTAGGCTAGATGGCCTCTATCAGTGATGTCAGATAATGTTTAGCTACAGGTCTGTCAGGGTTCTGGAAGCAAGTGTTTGGAGCTAAGCAACATTTGCTATTTGGTGTTCCTGGTTTAAGACTCATCTGAGATCAGAAGGAATGATGCAGATGTGTGTCTTTAAAATATCGTGATCACCCACCAGCCTAAACACCAAAACCTCCAAAATGAGCTCCATACAGCAGTCAAAGTGTTTTCATGGGCTGTGCAGGAACACACCTGAGCATTCAGTGCATCAGCGGGAAAATACAGACTTAGAGGGGGCTTTTAAAACATGGTTATCTGGCAAGGAGATAGTCTCCATAAGTCCTCTCTAGTAATTATAAGAAACAGCAAACTTCAGAGGCTTTGTTTATTATTTGCAGAAGTAAATTGCAAAACCTTATGGAATTACAGCTATTATGCTTGTTCCAGGGTTCTACTGTTCAGAAGAATTTTTTTGTAACTGAGAAAACTCCATTTTGAGCCTTCTGAAGGTAAATAATTTCTAAGGGAAGACAATTTCTGGCATCTGGCAACATAGTAGAAACGAGTCCTTCACACATAGTGGGGCTGGGGATCTTGCCATAAGCACTGCCAAGGAGCAAGCTACACTGCAGAAAAACCCAAGAAAAGATTTGCTGTAGGAAAGGCCAAAGTGTGGAAGATAAAAGCAAGGAAAGGTGTTTGGCATGTGGAAATTGATATTAGTTTACTTGTCCATAACCTTTTATTCAGGTTATTTTACTCTTCCACAGGACTGAGGGAGAGGCTAACAGCTAGACACAAAGAGTTAAAGTTACCTGGAGTGAGACTTAGGCATGCTCTACAATGAAACTTCATCTTGTTCCTTACCTAAAGTTACCAGACACTGTGATTTGTAAAGTTAAGAATTGTTGGAATTTAGTTCTTTTACCTCTTTACATACATCTCAGGCTCTTTCAGCACCTGAGACATCATTAGGATCAAATTTCTCAGAAAACATGGCAGATACCAGTTAATTCTGTATGTGCATGGAATGGGAGCAATGCACTCCTTTTGGTCACTACTGCTGTAATGGGACAACTAGTTAAAATGTCTTATGCTGACTTAATCCCTTTTCTCACTCTGAAGACACAAACCCACACAATCTCAATTAAGCCATGCCTATTTTTGGCTTGATTCACTGCTCATCTCTCTTTTTGAACCTGTACTGAAACACAGCAACAAAATGCAGGTCTCACCAGACCAGAAAGTGAGCACTAGTGCTAATCAGCTGTCAGTCAAGGCTCTCCCTGCTGGGCAGAGAAGCAAAGAGGGATCTTCACCAGACTGTGTATCTACAATAAAGCATCTGCTATAAAATGGTGGTCCCTGCCACTCTTCCCCTGGTTTAAAGAGCAGCCCTGCTCTGTGCTCGTAAAAGATAAATGCCAGTCCTGAATTTTCAGAGATGTTCAGGCTTGTAGAACCTCAGATAATATGAAACTTCTGGTAGCCCTTAGTGAGACATTTGAATGGTGGACTCATCGATTCAGCACATGGATTGCTTTGGATGACAGAGGCACCTTGGCACCTAAAGTTCAGGCATTTGCTTTTGTGACTGACTTACACATCCATTTCCAGGACACCAAAAACTTTTTCTGCACTGACCTCTAGCTCCTGCTGATAAGCAAAACAATGGCTGTTCATCTAACTGAGCCTTCTGTAAACTAGATGCAAGTATTTTTTAACCTATTTAACATCTCAGCTGGGCACAAGAAGGTGCAACTTCTCTGCCTTGTGACAGCAAAGAGATGAGAGATGTCTTCTCATTCCTGACCTAGAGGACAGAAATATTATAGACTTGCATACCAGACATACAAGACAATTATTTAATATGTTCACAAATCAATTTTATTAATTTAAAACAAAATTAATGAAGAAAAATTCTGTACACGATTGTGGACACAACACACTTTTTGTACAATAAGGCCCAGATAAACTTTGTCTTTTTTTCAGTCCACGAGTGACCAAAAATTGAAAAGAGCCAAAAAAAAAAAAAAAAAAGGAAAAAAAAAAGATAACCAACCCCCCCATCACTGTCTACTTTGCTTGAGAAAAAAAAAAGGGCTAATTATAGACTCAATTCTAAAAACTACCCACAATGTGCTTTATGTACATATGTGAGTACTTCATGAGTTGCAGCACTCATACTGGGTAAAGTAAAGCACATGTGCAAGTCTTGGTAGGATAAAAACCTGTCTGCTGGTAATAAAGCAACCCACAAACATTGAATTATAGCAGCAATATGATTCCTCCAATAGAGAAGGGTGTTGATTTGTAGCTACATTGGCGCTGTGTAGCTTTGCAGGTAGCTGTTTTGAGGCTGGTGTTTTTTTGCAAAACAAGAAGAAAAACTGGAAAATGAACCAAGAAAGCTGAGGCTTCTTTTTGACAAGATATTTAAACTGGGCAAAGGGAATTGGTACAATTCAAGCCAAAAAGTCAGACTAACAGTTTATCTAACCAAGTAGCTCATAACCTTCAAGATTAGGAAAAGTCACAAGGCATAGACAGACAGTCTAGATTTGTCCTGTAAGTGAGTACAGACAAAAGCAAATTTTAACTCCCAGGTGATAACTATTTCAGCATTTCCATTGCCAGCAATGGATGTTATATCTTAGGAAAATCTGACTCCTGGTGGAAGAGGATTAAAAATCTTAAATGTATATGAGCATTCTTGTTCAATTTCTCCAAAATATTCACATTTCTAATTTCTAAAAATATTGATGATGATAGTTTCGTTCATTTTTGGATGAGACAAAAACTATTTGGTACCAAGATTCCAGTTTAAGATATGTCTTAAAATATATTTGTGTTCTTTATTTCTTCATGGAATGACTCTCCTAATTAATTTTTCAATACTCTAAGAAACGGGTAATACAGTAACTTTAAAAGAGGAAACAAAATGACAGCAAAGGACTCCTCTTCAGTTGTGTTTTATCTGCATTTCCTGTAACGGGGGGCACACACAAAATCAATCTTTTCATAATCAGAGTGGGTGAGAGAAGGAAATGGTAGAAAAACAGCTGAGAACAAAACCAAATTCCTATTGACACTTGATATCCATGCTTTTGGTCTTGACAAATTTATCTAAAAAAAATCCATTATCTACATATTTATATCCAACACATTGATAAGGCACTGCACAAGTTTGTGCACATGTGGCCTCATTCTTCACCAACAAGGCATTACTATCTTTCAATAGCATTTACCTTAACAATATGTAAAAGAATCATTCATTATTACAAATTTACACAAAAAATTCTTCCTGTACACGATTGTCTCAGTGATGTACCTATTAGTTTAAATTAGACATATTTTAAACTACTCTGTAATGTGCTAAAATCAAAAGTAGTTGCTGTACCATAAGGCAAAGGCTTATAATAGCCTTTAATCCTATTATACATATCCTCAGTTATATGATGTCAAAATATAGTCTGTTCATAAATAAGTAAAGATGTACAGAGTACCCTGGATATGAGAAACCAAAAAGTAAACCTTCTTTACAAGAAAATTACTCCACTGGTATTTTGTAAAATCTCAGTCTTCATTGTGCAATCAAGTTTGCTGTGTAGAAGAAAATGGTGTGTGTCACATTGAAGAGGCTACAAACTACGAAGTTTTTGCAGGTCCTTTTTTTTCTTCACAGGTATGAACCTTTTATATAATTTTCTTTTTTTTTTTTCTTTTTCCTTCTCTATTTCTTTTTGGTAGCAAATATGATAAAGGTGAGTTGTTCAAACACTCGCATGGCTTATTTTCATTGGACTTGCAGTACCAGAGCCAACAGCTGTTCTGAAGAAAAAGACATGCTCCTCCATTAACTGAAAGGGCAAGGGTTAAGACCAATTGCAGCTGTATGTCAACATGTTGAAATCACAAAGTTCTGTAGTCCAATGCTGACACAAGACACAGGCATCACATCCACGGGCAGAAGGAGGCTCTGAGGTTTGAAAGTGCTGCTGAGCTGCTACAAGTACTCCAGTTCCAAGGCATGGTGAAGGGCCATAAGGTCAGAGTGGCTTGAAATCCTCCAAAATGGCATAGCATGCTGTGAACAACACAGACAACATGTAAAAATAACCCTAAGAATTCTGGTATTTAGACCCACCCATTGTCTTTCACAAGGATAATGGAGCACTTCAGAGAGAGAAAAAGAGCCTCTTAAGACCTTGAGTCCTTCATGTTTATCTCTGGTTTCTCAGACCCACCCCTCAAGCATAAATTCTCAATAGCAGCAAATCTATTTACAATGGAAACTACAGCAAACATGTCAGAAAATTATAAACATGGGAGTGGCTTCTAATATCTTTATATGAAACAGAGATTACAGCATGTTGCAGAAAAAAATAATGCTTCTGGAAAAAAATAAGAAAATATCATATATATGAAGTATGTGAGTAGCTGGAGGAGGGAAAGAGAACACGATTTAAAAAAAAAAGGAAGTGAAAGTATTATTTACTATCAAAATGTTTTTGCTCCTTGTGAAACTACTGCTGGCAGGTGAGTTGAGAACTGAGAAATGGTGATTCAGAATAACGCATGTTGCTCACATCACTTTGAAAAGTATTTTATCCCAGGGATTTGTGTAACATTGCTCATTGTTTACACTGATTTTAAAACACCTTTCCCATATGGGGCATAAAAATAAATACATATTTTTTCCTATTAGTTGTAATAAAATCCGTCTGGAGCGCAAATACTTTTGCAAAGAACCTGAATGAACCAAAGCCACAAATACCAGGAAAAAGCACAGATTACCTAATCCATGAAGGGTAAAAATCTGATTAAGAACTATCTTTATACTCTAAAGCAGTGATTATAGTGTCAACAAGAACTTTTGCATAAATAAAAAGAAATATTCAGCCATCAACTTTCTCCAGGAAAATATTCTATAAATCTAATGGGAAAATAGTTTTAATTCAACAATATTTTGAAGGCTAACATCACCATGTTCACCTTTTCATTGGGTCAACTTGTGTCCAGGCATCTTAAGGAGGCAAACCACAAGCAATTTATTATTACAATAGCTTCTAAGTTTCCCAGGCATTTGGCATTTTATCTACAACTTCTCAAAAAGGCTTTCTTCATCCTGCTTCAGCACCTCCTGAGTAAATTCCCAATTCCAGTAAAATCAGTGGCAAAACTCCATCTCTTCTGTCACTTCTACACTGACCTCCTTTTTTCATTCATGTCTTCTCAAATTTTAAGTTAGAGAACAATTTTGAAAACAATGTTAAACTCTCTGTTTTCATCTGAATGTTTACTGTAAGTCCTGCAATTTTTTCACCAATCCCAGAAGGCAAACACCTTAACAGAGAGCCTATCACAAATTTTTCTTTAGAAGCACAGGCAATCTTCTGTCTGTCAGTGTATAAATAATTATTTTTAGAAGAATGCAGCTTCAATACAGATAATGATGTGATGATTAACTGGATTGAATTTATAAAATAAAGAAGAGGTTTTCAAAACAAACATAATTGTCTTGGCTGTGGCAAGTCTCTTCGAAGCCAAATGGTAACTGTTGAAGAACAATCAACTGTTCCTCTTGCAAAAGTCACAGAAGATAATACTGAATTAATTATTGTTAATAAGTAAGACTAAAGAGTAGCACGTGATCAGCAAGGGAGCACTGTAAGGAATCTTGAAAATCTGCACCCACTGAAGAACAAATGTTAGGAAGTACAACACCACAATTAGAGGGACTGGAGAGTGAAGGAGGTAGCACTGAGCATTCAGTGCCCTTGTTTTGGTGTTTTCACTTCAGATTAGCTCCAGTCTGACATCATGAAAAACGTGCCCATTAACAGCTGGAGAGCATCTGCTGAGCACCTGGACAATATATTGTACTTTAGTTATACAGAAAAGAAATTTGGGTTTTGGTGCTTTTTTCCCCCTAAACTCAGTCCACAATGTTAATCAAAGTGTAGCGAAAGGGAATGACTGAAAAGTCTGCTTTGATATGACACTCCCAATCTGAATGAAGATGCAATATGGATACATTAATGCATGCCCATATTCAAAGTATGCCTAGCTTTTACAGCAAAGAAACTTCTGCAGGAACAAAGCAAAATGACACAAAAACACTTTTACAGATAAACTCTTTCTCTAAGAAGGAAGTGTTAAACACTATGAAACATGCTTTTTCTATATCTTCAATCTAGACTTCCATTGTACTGCCTCTATGTTTCACCAGCAACAGAAACTAGATGCAATTAGCTCATGCAGTTATACCTCCACAACCAAGTGTCTTCCCTGCTACACCACAGAGATAGCCCATCCTCTGTGCTCTGTCAGGCCAGACACTTCTGCTTTCCAACTCAAATCTTTCCTAAAGATTAATTTCTTGCACCATATACAGGAAATGAATCAACAAGAGCAAAACAAAATAAAAATTACTAATCATGCCATTCTCTGGACTTTGCAAAAGCTTCTACACACCTATCTCTTACTTAGGCTGCAAGATCTTCCTGGCGGAATTTTAATATCTCATAGGGGTACTACATCAAGGACAAAGGATCAGAGGTTTATGCTTGCAGTAGGTTCATGCTGTGTTTGCCAGTTGACTGCATAGGTCAGTAATGCTCAGTAGTGCTGCCTCCTTTTCTTGTGAGGTTGCAACTTCCCTCTTGTCTCATAAACCTTCGTCAGGTAGGACCCACCTGCTCTCCCTCAGCCATATCTCACTGCTCCTCTCAGCCAGCTCACCACCAGGTCTGCCTCAACCACTGGGTCAGGGAGGTGTAAATAGCATACTTATGATGTGGTGTGGTGAAGAGTTTGGTGGACATCTGCCTTTGCCTAGTGTCTCTGCAGAAACCAAGAGTCAATGACATGGATGCCCTTCAAGGTCATACAGCAAACCAATGAGTAGGCAGAATTTTAGTAATAAATTCTTGGCTTCCAGCTCCCACTTCGTGCAGCTCCGGAATTATACTGCTTCCCTAGTAACAGTCTCAGCATCACAGAGCATATACACACCAGGCAGCTAGAGCAGTTAAAGACTCTGATTGATTTAACAGAAGGTTTAGCTTCTGCTAAATCAAATTACAGCAACTCTTGCTAGATGCCCATGTGCAATATCGAGTTTTGGATTACCCTGTTTATGGGTCAGCTGTTGATTATCAGACTTTAAACCAAAACTGCAAGTAGCCATTATCTTGTCTATATTTTTCTGTTTGAAATTCCATTAAGTGACCTCTGTTTTATTTATGACTTTTTGTGAAAGGAGTATACCTCTATTTACTCCATGTAGTTACAGGAGTGAGGTGTGGAATGATACTAGAGAGCCTTATGAAAGAAAGAGATTGTGTAAACCTCAGGATTATAATTATTTTCAGTTCTTCTGCATATAGGCCAGAGGACCAGCTGCACACTCCCAAGAAATAAAGCCCGTCAGGAACATGGTGGCTCCACTGTGCTGGAATCTGCACTGGTGCTGTGTGCATGGCCGAATATGGCCAAACCAGATTTCTATCAGCCAGACTCTACATCACCATCTTTATAGCTATGAGGAAGGAAAACAAACTTGATACAGATCTATACATATTGATATGTTTGTGTATATATAGACAGTCTCACACACATACGTGTTCATATATATATGCATGTTTTCATGAGTCATGTACACTAATTTTCCCCTTATTTAACAAATGATTGTGCAAAAGGAAAACTTTTAAAGTAACATAATTATCATACAAAACCCTATATATTGTTCCTGTAATAACATGCCCCATTTCTTCACAACTATGCAGCCCTGTTGAAAGTGGCAACATCCTGAAGACATAGAAGTACATTTTTTCTTACCAAATGACTGGGCAAGAGATCCTTTGTATATATATATTTACTAAATATTGCCTTTAAAAGCCATCTCTGCCAACACTTATCACAGATGTCATGCAGAACATGTGCCTTCTATTCTAAGCAAGCTGGGAAATTATAATACCTCATTTGCCGCTATGGGAGAATGGATTACAAATGCTAGCCACTAATAAACAGGTGGTGAAACTGGATGCATTAGTACCTAATGAAACTGTAGGAACCTTTTTCTTATTGCAACTAGATTATCAAGACTGGTAATAAAAAAATTTCATGTATTATTTCTGTATCTTCCAAGTAAATATGAAACTTTTGACTTTTAAAAAACATGAATTATTTTGCAGATGACACTTAGTAATAAAACATTTATGATTTTTTAATTATTTGATTTTCATGACATCTTGATATTAAATACGGTGGCAAAAGTTTGAATTTGGTTTTGATGTAAAAGGCATAAAAAGTGAAATCACTGATTTAGCAAACCTAGTAATTATAATATTATTAAATAACATAGAATACTATACTATTTTATTTCTGAAATAGACATAATGTTTTTTCAGCATATATTTACTAAAAGAACAAAGCTACAACTACTTTATTCCACATAGTGTTTCCATCAATACACATGTAAAACAAATCCATTTTTTGACAGCAACACTGAAAAGTGCAGACTACCTTCCTTCCCTTAAATGAATACATATTTATACAAAAACCTTTCTCCAGAGATTTGGGATGGATTTGAATAGAAAACTCATCAGTTTTTGTCATCTTTCACAGTATTTTTGTTGTATTCCTGCCAGATTTGCTAAACGGCTGTCTTTATTTCCTACCCCAAATCTGACTAGCACAGTGTGATTGTGAGCTTAAAAGCAGTGGCATATTGGATACCCATTTATATTCTATTTATTGCTCCACAAAGATTTATGGTTTTTCCTCACAATTTCCCTCCGAGGCATCATGGCCATTTTGGAGACAAAGAGAGAAGCCCATTTGCCCAGGCTCTCCTGAACAACCTGATGTAAAATCCAGCTCCTCAGTGCAGAGACCCTTCTCCTTTGTCTCTTCTAACAGATTGGAAGTCCTTTGGAGGATTCTCCTAAGTAGAAAAACTCTGGAGCTGGGTTCTTTTTCTGCCTTACAAATATTTCCCATATGTGTCTCCAAAAGATGAGCTCAAATGAAACAAAACATAACACAACACAACAAAACAAAATCCTCCAAAACAACCTACAAAACAAAGCAAAGCAAACTAAAATGCTGAGACAATGGAGTCTCTGGCAGAAAACCCCAAAAACTTATTCTGGCAATAGCTGTGTCACTACAGTCAGCTCTGACCCACAAGGCACCTGCACTGGTGCCAGCAGCTCCTGAGCACCCCTTGGCTCTCACACCAATTTCTCTCTGCCCTCCTCTTACGCTTTTCCTGGGGAAGGTGATACAAAGGTAGCCACCTCCTCGTGAACCCTTGTGTTACAGCCATGCTGGCTGGTTGCTCTACTGATCCAGAAAGGTATGATTATTCCTCAATACACAATGTAAATGACCTAAGAATTTTAATTGTCTCATAAAATATTTTGCTGGAAGTGACAGCTAAAAAAAGGTGTTGATACCAGGGCTTGACCAGTGCTACCAGAAATGAAATAGTGTGCAGTTTCCTCAGTGTATTATATTTATTTACATCAATAAAAAGAGGTATTTTATGGACAGTTTATCCTAAAAATGTTTCTCAAAAGAGTAATAATCTTTTAAATAGTATTAAAAAGTTTACATTACTGAATTTTTATAATAATGATGATAAAAAAATCTTAAATTGTCCTTTATTTTTCCTATTATTGTATTGATTCAGGATTTTCTGTGAATGAAGGGCATAAATGAAAATCTTGTCTCATGCAGCAATTGGTAAATTATTGGTAAATTATTTTTCATAAAAACTCTTAATTTTCTCACCTCCTAAGCCAAAAGTTCATCTTTTTTTTTTTTCACTGAATGAATACAGAAGTAAAAAAATCTCTCAAATGAAATGTTTGAATTTATATGCTCAGTTGAAAAGACTAGGAAAGACATTATGTGCTATTTAAAGTGCTATTTAAAGAAGAGTGTACTCTTTATGCCCTAAGTAGTGTAAAGAAACATACAAATACTAACAGCTTCACCACAGGCCAAACCCCTCCAGCAAACTGCTGTACAAAGGGATAACAGAAGACCTGTCGCTGCCCTGGGAATACCACAAAACCCAGCATACTTATAGAAGGAAAGCAGGAAGGAACCAGCTACCAAGGTTCAGGGGATAAGAATGACAATGGCATTCACCTCAGGACTTTTATGCCACTTTAGACTGATGTGCTTTGGCTGGTTTTATGGAGCTAAAGCTTCTGTTTTGTTTGCATGCTTTCCAGAGAATATCTAGACTTTTACTGTTTTCTCATAGCAATACCATTTATTCCTTATTCAGTGCACATGTCTTTAACCCGAAGCACAGTACACAGCAAGGTGCATTCCAATGTTTGCTCCTTCTAGTAACCCTAAAAACAACTCGAGGAGCACATAACTAAAAAGACATCATCTGAGTTGGAAGCAGCTACCCATACTGCAAGGCACTGGGTGGTTTCTGTTCTTTCAGTATGCCAGGGCCAAAAATTAAGAGGCAAATCCTGCTTTCACAGTGTGAAAAGGTGATTTCTTTTTTGGTGAACTAAGAAGCAGGGCAAAAATCAGAAAAGCATTTTCCTTAATCAAATTAATAGTTTCTGCAGAAAGGCAGGGCTGCTGGTCTACTTATTGACTTCTCTGGCATTGCTGCAGCAGATAATTTAATCCAGAACATCTAACATGCTTTCAAACTGAAAATTCCTTCCTCCAAGAAAGAATACACAGAAATAACGGCACAAAGGAACTTTCTATACTGCTACTCCTCTTAGTGACTGGAAAAGGCTTTTTCTTATGGTTTTCTGAATCATGTTTCCTGTTGAAAAAAGCATTGAAATAGATAATGTTACCAAAGAGTCTACTCCTGCCATTATCATATACAACACTACTTCACTGAGCACCAGAAAAGGAACAAAGAGAAGGAACTTTTTTCCCCCGATCTTAAATACAGCTTTTAAAATGTAATCATTTACAGTGGGAAAACATTTCTTCGTAAAGATGAAAGGCATTTCTGAAGGAGAAAGGAGCAAACTGTTCCCGCCAGTCCGCCAAAGGGATATATGAAACTGCGACTCTGCAAAGTGCTAGGATGAGCTGGGAACCTACCCACAATGGTTCAGGGCAACAAACCCCAGATTTCACAAAACAAAACCAGTCAATGGTTGTAAAAATGCCATATGGACTAATTAGTTTCACTTCTCCAATTTAGAAACTCACAGTGAAAAGAGAGAGAAGTATCACAGAAAGTTTTGTGGTGAAAAAATAGCCGTGTAAAAGTAATTTACCTGTGAAAGAAAGCAATAACTGAAATCCCCATTTTCCTACTCTCTCCTATTATTCAAATAGTCAATATTATACCTCACTCCTCCAAGCAAAGAGTCTGTATCTGCTGTACATGGGTAGAAAAGCAAGGCTAGAAATAATGTCTATTATTTGTTAGTGGGAAGTGTTGCTTTTTATGGAGCTTTACCCCCATTGGGAAAAAACCCAAGAATTTTTCCCTTCTTCCCAGAGGAAAGCAAAAATAATAAAGACTGTCAAATAGTATCCTCTGCTCAGTTATCTAAGATTATGAATGTGTGCCAAGTCACAGGTAGTTGCCTGAATGCAGAATCCAAATTATGGACACACAAGAAAATGGAAATCTCTGTATACCTACTCCAGTCCTACATACCTTTTCAAGGTTTAACATATACATATTTCATACAGTCAAATAGCACACTGCCTTTGATCAGACAGAATTGCCATTCTTTGTTTACATTCATAACATCCTATGTGGTATTTTGGGTTGCCAATGAAAACAGAACTATTAGTTCTTGGCACAAAAGACAGGGTCCATTTTCTGGCCCCTTTTTGAAATACATCAGACATATATAGCTAGCTTCATGTATCTTTTGGACAACAGCAGGGCACATCATTATCTACAGTTTTATGCAGTTTTCTGCTAGATATGGCCAAAACATATTTCATAAGGCAAAGACACCAAACATAAATGTCCATGTCCCATGTTGAAGAAAAAACAATTTTGCCTTCAGATTCGTGAAACCAACCCACACTGAAAAAAGGTCATTACCTTTTTTGCGCCTTGTTCTTCTTCGACACCATCCCCTATAACAACATACACTACTTTCCTTCCAAATCTTTGAATTATTCTCTCAAAACAACTTTCCTTTCCTGAAAGAAAAAATCAGAATATTCAGGGTAGGGGGCAATGAGATGATACCAAACAGATAACTTTTTAGCCTAGATCTCCCCAACATTTTAAATACATAAGAAGAGTTAATGGGAAAGAACATTTTTGAGCACATCTGAGACAGAACAGGTATGTCATAATCACATTAAAAACTACAACCACCATTGCCATCTGGTCCAATGTACTTCTACATACTCAGAATAACATCTTATCTACTGAACCAGAAAAGAGAAATAAACATTTGCCCCGGCTGAAGCTTATTACAGTAAGTATGAAGGAACTTAAATAATTACATTCTGCAGCAAAATACTCTTGCTTCTGGGAAATTGTTTACGAAAATTTGCTCCAGAGCCCATGAAAACAAATGGAGCCAGGGCTTACCTTTACAGAATTTCTTCTGCTACTCTGGGAAGTCTCTAGTGTTCTGTACTTAGAGCCTACTAAAAAGACTGCTATCCAGTCCCACAGTTTTGAGAAATTATGAAAAAAAGCAATTATGTTTCTTTCTAACAGAGGCTGCATCAGTGTTAGTAGAGTCATACAACGCTGTCTGTCCTGGATCATAGCAAACATTTGAAAAGCACTTTTAGGATGCTTTAGCATGAAGTGTTTCATAAGATCAGGTATTAATCTCTGTATTTGCTACAGTCAAAGCATGTTAGAATTAAATATAGACTACAATACCTTTATTTTTCTAGAATTACAGCTTTAAATGTATCACAACATGATAAAAATAGCTCACCTATTTTAGTTGCACTGTAAATATTCTCTATGGGAAATACAACCCCTAGTCCATACAACAAGACTTTTGCCAGAGCTGGAATTAGCTGAGTAGTTGTAACGAGAATGTTCACACAGTTTGTCCTATGGAAGAGAAAATGCAAACATCCTTTTTTAACAAAGAAAAACAGAAAATACCAAACCAAAACAAAAGAAAGAAAACTTTAACCCTCCCATCAGAACCCATCACTTTTATTACTGCTACTTAAAAAGAATGGGGTTTTTTTACCACCTTACAGGAGAGCAAGGTAGATAGAATAGCACGATCAGACCAGAACAAGGAATGAGAAGAAGGTTCTCAGGTTCAGAATTTTGCCCACCAGACCAGGCAATCTCTTCTAGATCATCAGCAAACACCCTAGTGTTTCCGTGGTGCTCTTCATACTCACCTTGAATGAATGAGGGTGAGTGCTTTCAGTGCAAGTGTTAACCAAGAATCTGTCAAAGCTTCAATTTCTGCTCTTAGTTGTAACCAAGCCTCTCTTTTTGCTGGACCAAGAAGACCTGTGGAGTAAATTAGGGCATGTCTGCACTGATATTAAGTAATGCTCTGTCATTTTTCTTTCATTAGTTAAGAGACAATTTTCTGCAAACCAAACAGCTCACTAAACACTACTATGTTAAAAAGGGAACAGAAACCACTTCTTCCAATTTCCTACTTGTAATTCATATTTGTTAGATACTCCAGAGTCACTTGCCTCCAACATTATTTTTGTAGGTATTATATATTTCTTTTACTCGTCTGTAGCGGAAAGCAAGTTTTCGCATCCAGTCCACTCCTCCACGCACGCCTGTTGCGAGGCACAGATTTGCGCTGGTGGCAGCTGCAGGGAAGCCATCTGTGCCGAAGTTATAGGTGCTAATCAGAGGGAAAGAAACCGCCTGATTAATAAAAGGCAACAGGCTACACCCAACCACCAGCTACTCACTTTGCTGGGTTGCAAAGAAGACAACTAAAAGAGAGCAGGCTACTGGTAAGCGTTCCAGTATCCCATCATTTTCCCAAGAAGGAATTTGCAAAGCAATTTTTTGTCTTAATGAGTTCTCTTGTACCTTAAATCTTGACCGTTGTCATCTGAAGACACGTCGTCAATGTGAACCTGGTCGCATTCCTAAGGTGACAGAAAGACATTATAATTTTCTTGCTCTTGCAAATCTTAAAAACACAGCTATAAAAACTATGAACAATCTACTTGCCAGCAATATTTTTAATTGTGGAAATCAGTAGATGGCAGTCTTGTTAAAACAACTATTTTACCTATTTCTTGTGCTCATTTCTTAGAATAAATGCACACCATCATTAGCTACTACTGTTAAATGGCTTTCCAAAAACATGTTTTTGTGTTTAGAAAGGAAAGTGGTTAAAAACAATTAGCATATGTGTTCCATAAATGTTCTTGTAGCCTTTCAGGTACCTTAAAACATCATGCTGCTCAAAGCTGATTCAGTCAGTGCATAAGTGTAACTGAAACCAGACATTTTGGTAAATGTAACATATTAGAAAAATTAAACCTGATGCTAACCGCCAATGAAATTATGACCTCTGATTGCTGTTGAGCCACACACCAACACAGCCTGAGGCCAATGTTTCAGAGGAGCGCAGATGAAAAATCTGTTCCTAGTTTGCCATTTATTTGAGAGTTGTGAGTTTCCTTCTCTCTCTTTGGTCTTAGTGCATGAAAGCAGCATGCCAAGATGAAGAAAATCTGAACAGAAATAGCCAAATCAAATCCTCTTTTTTCAGCAACTTGTATGCAAACTAACATGCACTTTCAAAATTACCTTTGTCCAACACTAAATTAAAAATCGTAATGTGTACTATGTATCCACACACACCCCCTATTAGAACATTACTATTAACATTTTAACTTTTGGCAGAAAAACAAACAAACCTCTGACACTCTAGATTAATATCAATTCAATGCCTGTAACAATAATGGGTTTCAATTATTTTAATAATTTCCTCTTCTTTCTCTTAATGTGCAGTCCTGTAACAAACATGATGTATTTTAAAGATGAAAATACTGCAATCCTTTATTTTTGTGTTGCTTTTCACTGAACAAATTTTGCTCTCTCCATGGATTTGTGAGGAAGGGAGGGAAGATAGAAGTGGAAAGAAACTCAAACCAGCTGTTCCCTAACAGAATTAAAATCATGACCCTCAACCCTTTTTCTAAAACATCTATTTTCCAGCCAACCCTCTCCCAGCAAGCAGCAAACTCCAAGGAGGAAAAGACTTTGACCCTGTAACCTTCTCCTCCTCTCCTGAGGTCAACAACCTCAGATAAGAAAAAAGCTGAAAAAGCCTATTTGGCCTCACATGGTGTCTGTGGATTCTAGATTTTAAAAACACAGGTTTACAAGTAATACTTCAGAAACTTGAAATGTTTTGAAGGACAAGGTGTGGGTTTTGCACTTGTGCAACATGTTCTTATTGCAGTGCATACTATTTTCTATCTTATGCACAGGTAGCTTGTGCCAGAGAGAGAGGTAGGAGTGGCAACCAGCACAAGAGACAATACTACATTTGCGTGTATTTTACCACCATACAGTGACTTTACTCCTCAGCCAGACAAAATGTTTCAGCAGATGCAGCTGAAACTGCAAGTGTGAACATAGGTTACCAGGCTTTGAAAATCAACTTGACTAAAAAAAGAGCCAGAAGCTTCTACAAGAGGTTATCAAATCCACAGAAATTATTATTATTTTTCTGTTTAAAATTGAAAGCAAATGTCCATCCAAATGCATACAAAGTTAACAATTCAAATATGAAATGAGTGTAAGCTAAAGAAAGGATACCCTCCTGAATTCATTAGTTTCCCATTTTAATTACTCTTCCACTGCTCAGTGACTTCTCCTTTCCCAGCTTGAAAACTGTGAATGACAACTGGAGCAAGTTGCTGGAGAAGAGGACTCAAAATAGAAATCTGGGGAAAAAACAATTTTTCGTAGTAATGACAAAACTAAACAAAGGGGTAGAAGCTCATCTTCTCACAGGAGCAGATGAAAGAACTCAACAAACTTCCAAATTCAACTTTCTCAGGCAAAAGACAGAGGCAGGAAGACTGAAATGACTACATCTTAGATCTCACAGATAGAGAGAACTTGGGGACTTGGAAGTTTAATTTACAGTGCAAGGACTTGGGACCAGGACAAACACTGGGATACGAGAGACATTCTCCCCTTCTGTCTAAACATCTGCTTGGTAGGTAGAAAGTGAGAACTGAAGTGATACACTAGAAATAGAAATCATGGTATAAAAAAAAAAAGGGGGATATTTTGCAGCGAAAAACATAGAAAGAAATCAGAGATTAAAAACTGTTGGGGTAAAGGTTTCTATAAACAGTGTCAAGAAAGCAAGTAAAGTGAAGAAAAGGTCATGAATACCAACAATTTCAGATTAAGTACTGAATATAATGGAGAGAGATAGTGTTCTCTTCTGTCAGGCATAAGAAAAGAAAAAAGATTAAGTCAGGAGGGGAATGAAGCAAAATTAAAGAACAAGAGATACATGTTATAATCTGAAAAGGATTAAAGAGCAATGTGATTGACACTACATTACAACTAAAGGAAGGTCACAAACAGTGCATGACTATTTTGTTCTTCTTGAGTGGCAGAGCACAGCTCTGAGGGTAAATGTGAGCTTTCAGTGCCAGGTATTTTTTCATGCTGTCTTGCTGACTCGGACTTTGGGCTAATGAGTGATGAATGCATTTTTCAACCCCTCAACATAGTAGGGAAAAACACTCAATTAGAAATCGCTCTTTTACCAGGAAAGTTATTTAGGAATAACTCTTCAAAGAAGCCAATTACCTGCCCATCATTAATTGATTTGGTCCATCCTTCTGGCAGAAGACCTTGTGTTTGTTTTCACCTACTGGCTTTGTGTGGAGCATTCCGTTTGTGAGCAAAGACCACCTGAGACACTTCTCAGACCTCTGATAAGTTATAAGCAAGCACGCACACAACCAACAATTTAAAATATGCACCATGATCAGGGATATGGTAAAACACTGACCAACAAATAAACTATGTACTTCCAACCAGTATATTTTTGCAAAGGTACATATACAAAGTCTCATAAAATCTTTAAGTACTTCTTAGAAAAGTTTCTGTGATGGGAGCTGACTTACAGCTAAACAGCCATTCAGAAAAAAAAAAAAAAGGGTTGTTTGCAGGCTTACTGTTTCAAACTTTTACAAATGTATTTGACATGTTTGTGAAATTTTCGTAGGAAATACAGGACTAGTATTCTCCCCTTCTCTGGCAAAGGCATATCTGAAATTAATACTAAAAGTCCCTGTAGAAACACTGCTATTTATGCAGATGTATTTTATTATCACAGAATCTGTTTTGCAGTCAATTCCAAAGCAGAAAATTAAAATTGTGGGATTCTCTTTTAAAATAGGCTGACTTGGCAAGTAAGAAGCAAAATATCTTGTGGCTTACATATAAATATTATGCAGCTATCTGTGTTTAGCTCCTAAAGGTGTTGACCTTGCAACTTCAGTGTATCCAGTTTGAAATCTTCAGGAGGAATTGCAAGTGATGACATGTTTATACCAAAGATTTGAATACAGTTCTGCACTTTAAGATCAACCCCTGGAAAGCAAAATGCACTTGGTATAGTTTAGGGATAATACTTTCCGGGAAAAAGGAGTGTGTCAGCGTGTCTAACTTAGCAAATCTACCTATAGCAGCTGAAGAAGTCTGTGCTGTCCTTTGCTGCTCTCTCTCTCACAGCTGGCTTGCATGCCACACATCCACGTGTTTATGTCCCTCTGCCCGTTCTGTGCCACAACTAGTAGCTTAGCTTGAATCTCCTGCAGCTCAATTTAACCAACAGATGTTGCATGGAGTAACTGAGACTTGTTTCCACATTCGCTTCCACCAGCTCTGCTTTGGGGCTTGAAGCAGCAGCAGCAATGTGCTTGCAGGAACAACCTAAAGCTGCTGTAATCATTGCTAAGTGAATGTCTCCAGTGAAATGCAGTAAGCCAAGGAAAAACAACAATCAAAAATGAATGACTTACACATGGAAAGCTTGTGTCTTCTCCCGGCTCCATTCCCAAAACATTTGTTAACTTCTTCCTCCTACTCTCTTCTGTTTTTGTATGAAGAGCCAAAACCTCCCAGATATGCTCCACAGTCATCATTCACAGCTCTTAAAATGCCTGGACCTATGCAGTCCTCTGGAATAATTTCTTTAAACTAACTCAGAATCTTTATAAGATTCATATGCAAAGCATTAAGTTATGGCAGAAATGTTCTGCAAATATTTACATTACCTTGCTCCTTCACTACCACCCATCAAGTTGTTTACTTCTGCCATAATTATATGAAATATGCCTCACTACTCAATTTACTGTAGGAAAATTAATAATAATAATAATAAAGATATTAAGGTTGTTACAAGAGTTCCTCTTATCTGTGCCAATACTACATGCCAAGTGAAGTGGCATGGCAATTCTCTACATTTCTGTGCTAGGAAATTAACAAAAATAAAACTAATATTTCTGCTGTCTTGGAATAAACACTGAGTATAAGATAACTCTGAACAAGTTTGCACATTAAAAAAGGAATAATGTGAATTATGCTATGAACATAACCTCAGAGGATGCTGAAATATTTCAGTCTCAAATCTGCTGATTATAGCTAAAATACATTTCCACATTTGGTTAATCTTCTTAATTCACTGTGAGAAAACTAACACCACATTGTCAACTAATTGTTTCAATACCTTAGTCTGCGAAGTCAAAATGAGAGACGGAAAAAACCCCAACCAACAACCACCCTTCAGAATGAACTATTTTCCTTTTGCCTTTACATCAGCGTGCCCATTGAGACAGCCTGGAAGCTGGCCAACTCACAGGAAATGATTGCTGGGATTCTCTGTTCCACTCATATCTGTCATTACACAATTATATCCACTGCTTCATTTTCCCTACTGAACAGTAGAGAAATTTGGTCATGTACATGTGAGAACAGATCTGGCAAAACAAGTTAAAGCTGAAATCCTTTATAAATGTAATGTATCTTAAAAAAAAAGAAATTAAAAAATGAATCCTCAAGTGTACACTGCTGTGTTCTTAATGCAGCTTTTTATGACAGCAGTACTTCTGTTTATGTCTTTCACAGGAACAAGATATATACCCTTTAAGTTATATATACCCTTTCAGATTATTATCTGTTCCACAAATACTCATCATTCCTATAAGCCATCACAATGTTCTTCTTTGTGAAACACAGACTTATAGATCATCAGAAAATGTTTTCTCCAGGGAACCATTACATATTTCAAAGCTAGTTTGTGAATAATTATTTAAAGCAAGCCCTCAAAGTTGTTGATTTTTACACCTTTTTACTCATAGTTGTGACTATCTTCCAGCAAAATAAAAAGCAGATTGCTTCAACCAGCCTCTATTCTAATTTTACGAAAAAAACCCCTGTGAAGATGCTAACACTATTTACCAGCAGTCATTAAACTTGACAAGTAAATATCTGTTTTTTACTTGAACAGAAGGATAACAAAAACTCTAGTATGTGTCCAGGCTATAAAATTGACATTTCACAGAACAGCACATCTATAGCCTCTGTGACTCAATGTGTACATACATATATATATATATATATATATATATATATATATATATATATATTTGTATGACCTGTGCCTACTGCTCCTTCACTGTACTTGCTAACAATAAAAACCCCTCTGCACTTCTTTCAAGCTGAAGCAACAAAGGCTGAAGTGCTGAACTTCCTAACCCATCATCACAGAGTGCCTGCTAACATACAGTGCAAATCCATGTGAAAAAGCGGAGACTACGGTTCGCAGGTTCTCAACACTGGCACTCAAGTGGCAGGACCTGTCATCTCTGTCTAGCCTGCACTTTGTGACCCTAACATTTTCTCTTCTTTCCCACCACAATTATTCGGTGCTGAAGAAAAAGGTGCAGATTACCTGTGGGTCAGGCACAGGATACTAAGAACAAAGAGTTCTTGAAATCCACTTCATTCTGTCTGACAATTTGTGGATGAACAGTCAAGGAATTAAATCAGGCTGTGAAGGCTTTCAAAATGCTCCCATTTTAAACTTAAGACCATAAAGAGAAGTTAATAGTGTAAAAAAACCCCAACAATCAAACAACAACACCCCCTCCAAAAAAAAAAAACCCATCAAACCAAAAAAAGAAACTCCATCTTTTGCTGTTAAAATAGCATATCAAAACAGAACAAAACAAAAATTCATTATCTATATAAATTATTATCTAATAAACACAGAGGACTAAGAAGTGAAATTATTTAAAAAATTCTTTTTCACAGCCAATGATGGGACTGCTCTCCTGTGCTGAATATGTAACCTTTTTTATAACACACAATGATGCCATTCTTTTCTAGTAGTAAAAGTGATTAAAATCTTATTTTGCTTGCTCACATCAACAAATGCACTTGGATTAAACATGATATTCCTAAAGTAAACAGTGTTTGTTCCAAAATAAATACAGATCTTATTCTGCAACTTATGTTTATTGAAGTAGCTATGCTAAAACCAAGGTTTACATTTACATTTCAACTGCACCTTGTAACTGGAAAAGTCAAAATTAAAATAAAACATGACCTAGAGAAATATCTATATAGCAACTGCAAAGTGGCAGTTACATTCCCACAGCAAAAGAAAACTCTGTTTTGCTAGTTTTAATTCATAAGTGTCATGACACAGATATTTCAAGAACTGATATTGTCTCTGTATATATTACTCAATACACTGAAATCTTTCTAATGAGAAGGAAGACCAAAAAGTAAAGTCATTCTTCTAGCAGAGGGACAGCAGAGCTCAGGACAATCACAATAAGTGCAGTTCTCCAAACCCCAGAGCTTTCTCACTTGCTTTAGGGTGTAAATCTGTTGTTCAGGTTCCAGTTCAGAGATACTCCCTGTTGTTCTGAATACACTCATTACATTCCAGTTGTTCAGGCAAGATAAAAAGTAAAACTATTCTATTTCTGTAATTTATCATCTTACTCAGAGAAATGTTTTAGGGTGCCTCTCTAACAATAAGTTCTTATTACAACTCTGACAAAATAATTTGTTATTCTATTTTTGTGTAATCTGCAGAGAAAGAGAAAGGAAGAGAGGGGTGTCAGAGAAAGAATTTTACTAATAGATAGAAAAGGCTGTGTCACTGCTGGAAAGAACAATGTTAAGTTCAATGTGTCAAAATCACTGTATTTTAGAAGTTCAGCACTTCACATTGTAAATACTTTCTTTATGACATGATTCCTGTTATCTGCAAAAATATACTTTCGTAAAGAGAAAAAAATTCTGTGATTAGGGAAAGCCAGAAAAAATGTGAAGGTGTTTTAAGAAGTAAAAAAGAGCTATGAACCTCATCAAAATGTAATGAACTATTCCCAAATGTATTAACTTAAAAGTATAGCTCTAGAACATATACACTTTGTTGAAATTATTCACTAAAGATTGCTAAAATATATTTAAATTTTAAACAATTTAAAAATTAAATATATGAAAAGAATGATTTTTCCATAAAAGACCTAAAATGTCTCATTTCTCAGGAAATGAGAGGTTCGCACAGAAACTTTCACAAGAAGACCTAATCTCTCAGTCCCACATGACTGATTCATTTAAACTTGCAGGGCTGTGATGCTTTGGTGATCTCCTAAATATATGTGTTTAAAAGAAAGCTACAATGCTTTGGTTGAGCAACTTCCCCATCTTTGCGTTTGCTTGCTAATGGGACAAGGACCAGGCTCAAAATTCTCTCTGCTAACCTTGCCAATACAGACAGCAAAAACATTTGCTTTTACGGGCAGTCTGAAGACTATTACATAGTTAGTATCTTGGACTTTTTCTTTCCCTTTCTTTCCTACCCCTAATGTTGTGGCACAGATGTTGACCCCTATGCTGCTGCTCAGTGGCAGATGTAGGGAGCAAGCTAAGGCACTGCTGCCTTGCCCAGCTGGAGCACAGGACAGCTATGTTTTGTCAGAACTCAAGAAGTGCCAGATAAAGAGGAAAAAGGTTTTTTGTGCCACCTTATAGCCTGTCATGTCTTAACCTCAGATGGCAACTCAGGGAGAAGCAATAGGAAGGTAAATAAAGTGATAAGCTTGGTAGGCTCCTGTGTATTTCAGCTCAGCTGTACACGTGCAAAGAACACTCCACCTGATTCTCCGGAGAAAGGAAGTCATACAGGCTCTATTTTCAATGGCACCTAGTACGAAGGTACTTATCCATTGTCATGTGAAAGAAGTTAAGGGGTTAATAAGTTGCATAAACCTCTAGGAATGTTCTTTTTAAGTTAGCAAAGAAGGTATTTGTTATTCTTTGTAGCTCCAACACTCCCAAACTACAGCACCACATTCCACAACAGCTGGGCATCATGAATTTCGGATGGGTTAAAGCTTTTAGCTGCATTTTGCACACACCAGCAGAGCCACAGATCTGCCTGTGAACGAAGACTTTGTTTTGCAATCCGGTTCATTTACCTACAGCTACATGTGTGATGTAATTTAGTCCCACATTTATGAAGGGGAACTTCATGAACTTTCTGCAAGTCATCCATGGCTGTGGTATCACATAGATGAAAAACTTCTTCCAGTCATTCCCTCACATACATATTAGGGAAAATTCTGTGCCATGATTTGTATTTCCTTTCTTCTCTATCCTTCCTTCTTTCACTGAAACTGAGCTGTTCCTGGATTGCTACTGTGGAAAATTAAATGCAAATAGATGGGCTTTGTGTCTCAGCCTGAATGTTCAAGGGCAACTGCTGTGATGTCTGCTAGAAGGCAGTCCACAATTGTTGATGGATTCATCAGAAGGGGAACTTGCCTACTCTTCATAGCACTTAGAGTACCTTAAAAATTAGGTTCATATCTCTAAAAATAAATCTAGTGCTGTTAAAAATAGCCCTACTGATACTTTTGGAATAATCACATTTGGCTTTCCCAGAACTCCCAAATGCTGAAGGAGAACTACCAGAAACTGAATCACAGGCATCTCATAAAGCATCCCTAGCCACTATCTGGTCAGGAGGTCCCATTACATACATCATAAACATTAGAAAGAGGTGAACTCTCTTTCAACCAAATGAGAAAAGTAATTTTTGAATAGCTATTCCTCTTTAGGGGCCTGATGACTCATTCTGGGTGACCAAAGAATTTTTCA